>NC_139704.1:15130581-15285581 GCF_964188405.1 Protomyctophum parallelum | reverse complement strand
CAGTTATAGCGCCACCTTGAGGCTGAGTTGAAATTGTTCATGTGGCATTTCGTCCTCGGCCTAGTGGGAATGTGGGTGCACAATTTCAGGGAAATCACGCGATGTGTTCATGATTTGCAGCATTTTGTTTGAAACTGAGCACTCCTGTGAATTTTGGAAGCCAATCTTAACCAATCAGGATGGAGTCTGAGAAATCTGAAAGACCGGTTTGGTTGAATGGCTCTAGAGAGACTGTGTACCAATTTGCGTGATGTTTGGACAAAATCTGTAGGTGTACTGTGCAAAAACTTGTTTTGCACAAAGCGGCCTCCTGGTGGCGCTATAACAGGCCGTTCTGGAAAGTTTGGGGCAGAGGTTCATGGTTGGCATCCAGGGAGTGTGTGTGCAAAATTTGGCATCGACCGGGTTAACGGTGGCCGAGATTAGCTGCTCACGGACGGACGGACGGACACACGGACACACGGACGGACGGAGTGCAAAACATACTCTCCCCCATGCCTTCGGCTGGTGGAGACAATAACAGAGCAACATATCCATAAATTGTTGCAATGCTACAGTACTGTATGTGACAGTTATGCTATGCGACAAAGTTATGTCGGCTATTTTCCACTATTCACTCAAGTAAATGGCTGGTTTAATCAGCATTTTAGGCCATGTCACATTAAGCAGATCTCTTGCAGTGGTATAGTCTCACATCAAACCGTAATAATATCATAGTCTGGAGGGAGTCTAAATGCAATGTATGGTTTGAACGCCAGAGAAAACCAGGGTTAACAAAACCTACACACACTGCTTTGAAAACCAATACTTACACCATCCCAATATGAAGAACACCTTAAAGTTTTTTTTCTTTTTTTTTTATCCCACGATTTTGTAACCCATTTTTCACCACTGTGTCAATTATCTACTGTGATCCTGGGCTCTACACACCCTCCGCCAACCTGGGGAGAGCAACGGACTTGAACTCATGCTTCCTTCATGCATGAGTGACAGGGGGGGGGAGTTTCCCTGGTTGGACGTAGCGCGTGGAAGGAACACGTTATTCCAACCAGTTCCTTTCCCCTCCATCAGGTGCCCCGGCTGGCCAGGGGGAGGCAGTTTAGAGACCAGGATTACTGCATGTTTTTTGTGAGGGTACCTAAGTTGTTGTTTTTTTAACCCAGTTTTAGCATACATTGAATTTAGATATCACCAAACGTATCAGTAGGTGGAGAGCTCTGATCGACAGTTTAAGTTCAAGCAAAGAATTGGGTAATGTATATTATTGTAACAGAGGATACCCAGAGGCAAACAGTGCGCCACCAGCAAGCACAAAAAAACTAGAGGCAAAACAGCAATCAATGGCACATTCGAACCAAAGCTGCTTCAGCCAAAAGACGTCCTGCCAGACGCTCATTTCAAACAACCTGCACAAAAACAAAGCCAGACAACAAGCTAAACAAATCAAAGCGAGCGAACGGTATAAGCCGAAATACTCTGTACTCTAAACAAGCCTTTTTGACCCCAATCAGGCAGACATGACAGATGGGAAGCTGCCACGCAACAGATGCGAGCACAAGATAAGTGGCGTCCTGGGACGGAAGAAGGTAGACATCACTGAGTCAGACACAGCACAGCAGACAGTGGAAAAAGGCAGGATGACAGTAAAACGTTTAGCGTTTTCACTTTCATTCGTGAAAAAGCTCCGGCTCTGCAACACTGCACAATACCAAGAGTGAGGCTGTCCCAAAGAGCGGTCAGAGGATGACGTAAGAGGAAAGAGTCTTGAAGCGTGGGAAGGAAGGAAAGGAAAACATACACAGCAAAATCCTGAGTGTTCATTTAAATTGACCTCCTGAACTCCATAGTCCCTATTCTGGGAAGCTGGGTGCTAACGAACATTTGGCATAAATAGCAGATCTACAAGCTCAAAACACGTCATTTTGAGATGCGTTGTGAGCTTGTAGATCAGCTATTGTCAGCATATTTCTAGAGAGCAAAAGGGGGTGTTCCTTCAATCAACTAAGTGTTTAAAATCTTGTTCTTGTTCAAATCTTCTTTGAAACACAAACAATATAGACAGAAATAGGACGTGAGCATACGGTAAGTCAGAACCCCTACAGTATATTGATACTGTTGAAAAAACTGCTAAAATGTTCCTTTAAATAAGACTCAGGATTTTGCAGTGTGCAGTACAGAGTAGACACATTGCCACTCAAGCTTACCAAATAAGGCTGGATATGGTGAGAATAAGGGAATAACAAGAGGTTGCCATCGGCTCCGTGTGAAACGTGACTCTGTGCAGTGTGCACTGCATTATACTCCACATCTACTGACAGCACCAGCACCTGCAGCCAAGTATGTTGTGATGTCTCTGACACAAGTTGCACTCTCTGGCATCTCGCTGAGACACTGACCCAACAGTACAGAAACTGTCTAACGTCTGAGCTCTACAGACTAGTATTGTGTTTAGAGCTGTTAGACAGCATACTGTGGGTGGGTTTGAAAAGAGGAAAGGTGGCTGGCGATGGGCTGACTGTCCCAATGGTGGAGACTCACCCTCACAGTTTCCACCAGGGCCACCACGGGTGTGGCCCGGGGGGCAGTCCACCGTGCACGTGTAGGAGCCCACCCGGTTGACGCACTGCCACGCGCCACAGATACCACGCCCCAGCTCCGCACACTCATCAATATCTGAGATGACATCATACAAATCAGCACAATTGAAGCGCTCTCCCTGAAGCACAGCGCAAAGAAAATGAAAGCATCATGTTGACTTTTAGAAGCCTGCACATATGTGGCAGAGTCACTTTCATTTATTGCAGATTTACTGCCACTATATATGTTACGAGACATGAATGCAGTGTGTTATTGTATAAAATAAAACGAAATCAGTCACAAGATGTATTTATATTGGCCACATGACGTCTCAAGTTGTCAATGTTTGTTTAACTGCAGGCCCTAAACAAACATTAAAAGTCCATAGACTTGACTGCCATATGACTTAATTCCAAAAGCCTAGCCCCTCCCCCCCAAAAGTTACATTCTTAAAGCACGACTTTTAAAGCACAACAAATATTTTGACCACAATTGGGGGGCAGCATGGCAGCATATAAGCCCCCGTCACAAATCTCTGAGGCTTTGTGTCGAGGTGTACTGCTGACTGTAGAGATGGAGTTACCCAGGCATGTGTTATTGTCTGGCTGCAGGCGGTGGCCTCGCTCACACTGGCATCTGTATGAGCCCCGGGTGTTCACACAGGAGCCACCCACACACCTGCTACCACCCAGGCACTCATCAACGTCTGGAGGAGAAACACACACATGCATGCGCATGTGTGCCACATGCAAACACATACAGACGACACAAATGTTCATACACAAGAGTTCATACACACGCACGCAGGCACAAGCAGACAAAGACACACACGCACATACACACGCACATCTTCGTAATTGGTAGGTAGAGTAGCACAAATACCCCTCAATCCACAGTGGAAAGGTTTCATGAATACCATAGCCCATTAAGACCTGAGGCCGATTCTACAAATGTCTTCTAAATCCTAACAGTTTTCTGAGAAAACGTATGTTGCTATATCACCGATGCTCAAACCTTTTCATGTCAGGGACCCACAAAACCATATGTAGGCCATTTGGCAGCCGACCCCCACCTCAGAAATATTTGGTTCCAGGAACCCCCAGCAGCGATCTTTCACAATTTAAGAAAAATAGCAGATTTCCAAGCTCATATTATCACAGTGCTATGAACTTGTATATCTGCTATTTTTGAATAGCCAACCAATGTGCCAACCGATATACTGTAGCTACAATCTAAAATGACATGCTTTCACGGTTAATGTTATTACACAAAACTTTCTTTCCACCCGACTTCCTTCTCATCTCCTTTGGGTTCTGCAGGGAACATGGAATAATCACATGAGTAATGACTACTTTTAGACCAGAGGACTTGAACCTTCTTCACTCACATGCAGGCTGGCTCGGCCACCATTCTGAAGAGAAAGACAGATTACTAAAATCGGCTCTGATGTCATCCGGGTTTCTGTCAAGCTACTGTAAGGGCCTATCAATTTTAATAAAGTAAAATATTTAGTCCACACACAAGCACAAATGCTCAGAAAAATAAATTCTCTTTCTGCTTTTACATATCGACTTTTCGATCAGATGGATTTTTTAGCTCAGAAAAAATATCTGGGAGCATTTGAGCAAGTGTTTAGATTCGATCTCATTCTCTAGTACTTTATTGCTTTTGCCCGGTAGACATTTTTTTTGGTGGATCAAATAATCTCAGCTAAGCTATCAATTCTAGCCATTGCTGTCACTAGTGGCCAGAGTTTATGCAAAGGACCATCTTGGAAAATGGAAATGAACTGAATGACTTTGCAGGTATTAGACTCTTACTGTATATATATATTTATTTAAATACTGACAAGGGGCTATTTTATTAAATTAAATACAGACATGAAAACACTTGAATGTGTCTTCATTACTAACCGACAGGGTGCTGCTGTTGGTTCTCTAGAGCGGTGGTTCCTAAACACTGGATCGGGACCCATTTGTGGGTCGCAGACACAT
Organism: Protomyctophum parallelum; assembly: GCF_964188405.1. Lineage (NCBI taxonomy): Eukaryota > Metazoa > Chordata > Actinopteri > Myctophiformes > Myctophidae > Protomyctophum > Protomyctophum parallelum. Next base: position 15,281,010 of record NC_139704.1, on the reverse strand, counting down.
TTTTATGGGTCCCTTGGTTTCCTACATTTGGACACTCAGTAGAGTGTCTTTGTTGCCCATCTTACATTGGTTGAAAAACGTTCAATCTGGCGTTCCTAATTTGGACATAGGTGAACACTTCAAAAGTTCTAATGTATCTTCTTTCAATCTTTGTAATTTGTGTAATGTATGTTCAGTATTCATTTCATCCTGAGACTGTAAAATGAACATTTAAGGTGGTTGCACACTGGACGCATTTTTCGGAAAACCGATGGAGAAACGCAGCTAAAAATCAGAAAAACGCGGCCAGTGTGCAACCACCTTTACAGGTAAATCTTTACAGTATCAAGAGTTAGAATACTGTGTAACAACTATTACTAAATACGTAACCACAAGCAGCCTTGGATCATGGTTCTGTCCAGTTGTCAGAACAAGCTTCTCATCAGGCCAGGTGCTGTAGTTAATTAGAATCAAATTCCTTCCTCAACCCCAATCATTCCACCTGCTTAAACCATCTGGCCTCTTAATTCATGATAATGGTCAGCTTTATAGACTTGTATAACATACAGGACACACACAGACACAGATGTGGCTGCACCTGCACACACACACACACACACACACACACACACACACACACACACACACACACACACACACGCACACACACGCGCACACACACACACACACACACACACACACACACACACACACACACACACACACACACACACACACACACACACACACACACGCGCGCGCGCGCGCACGCACGCACACACACGCATCCATGTGCGTGCGCGCGTGCGCACACACAACGCGCAGGGGCCCACATACATAGCGTAACACAGTCATCGTCACCATTCATGTCCTTCATTTCCTCTCAGTCAGATTAGGGAAATTACACGAAAGATTAAAAGACGGTGCCATAATGAACAGATATTATGCATAAACAGATTACAGCATGTACACACACACACACACACACCACACAGACCTGTGCCTGTAGTACCCCCCCCCCCCCCCACCCTCCCCCACAGCCCTCCATAAATCATGGGCCGGAGAGCAATGCAGCAAATATCCCCTGTCGTCTAGACAGCGAAGCTCAAAAGCTTCCTTCTGTTTCTTTTTCTCCAGTGTTTTTTCTTTTTTTCTAGGGCAGGAAAGGGCATTAAAAACAGCTCTGGCATACGGACAACAGCTCCCGCCATAGAGAGCTGCCTTCTGCTGGAAAAAATAGTAGCAGCATATGTGAAAGATATCAAAAGGATGTGGCTTCCAGCAGGAGCAACACGCCATTGACAGAGAAAGATAGATTTTCAAGAAATGTTCGAAAAATAGTCACGCTTCTTCAACATTCTTCTAAACATTTAAGAAAAATAGCAGATCTAGAAGATCACAAGGAGAGAGAGAGAGGAAAGGATGAACGGGGAGCAGGCCCAGCGGGTGAGAAAGAGAGCAGGCGAGGGAGGGAGGCAGGGAGAGAGAGATGGAGGGCACATGATAGCAAAGGACGCAAATGAGTATAGTGGCAGAGTGAGAGATGGAGGGAGATAGAGAGAGAGAAGCGGAGGGAAGGAGGGGGGAAGAGTAAAGAGAGAAAAGTGGACGGAGTAACAGAAGCACGGTCACACCTCCAATAAGCTACCTCCACCTCCTATCAAGTCACCTCCACCCATATATAAAGGCCCATCCAACCCACTGTTCTCCCTCTGTTCTCACTTTCGTCATCCCTCCCCCCACCCTAATTCTCATCCTACTACTTCTCTAACCTCTCCCTAAGGGGGTTTCGTTGTGCCTGGGAGCCACGGTGGATCCCCGAAGCCTCCCCACCTCTGCTTTTTACCCGATGACTAGCTGGATGGCCAGATGACCCGTCGTGAGTCATCTTCGTTTCTGTTCATTATTTGTTTCCTTAATCGTTTCATGCATTCTTCTTTTCGTTAATAAAATGTTGTAAAACTTCATTATTTGGTGGTGTGATCATGAATGGGTAGTTATCAGTCAACACCTGCTTACAGAGGTTGGTATTGGCAAAGGCCATGACAGAAGAAATGTGTGTGTGCAGTCCGTGTGCACGTATTCAGCTATTTTACTTAAAATAACTGTAACTGACATAGATGAAATGTAAAATATGAATGTAAAAGAAACAAGTTAAGGCCTATACATACTCCAGTTTTATGTGATAAGGTGACCACCGAAAACTACAACATGACGTCACGTGCAGTGGTAAGCGATTCACCGCTCACCCAAACACATATCTCTTGTTGTTTTTACTAACCACCGAAACGGTGGTCACCTTATCACCTTAAACTTAAGAGTATGAATAAGCATTTAGGGCACTCGGGTGACGCAGTGGTAAAGTAGCTGCCCACCACCATGGAGTCTGGGGTTTAGAATCCGCCGTGGTGCATCCGGCTTTGTTGAGAGTCTGTACGAACACAAGTGGCCCGTGATTTGGGGAAGCAAGCTGGGAGGGGAGGTAAATGGTGATATGTCACTGCACGTAATCCCACAGGCTGGGACGGAAGGAGGGACAATGTACAGTCAAATCCTCAGGGTTAATACTAATACTAATGAATAGGTTACTCAGGTTTTGACAGTGTACAAATCACATCAGCATAGCAAGCCCAACGGTGGGAGGGGCTTGGGTTAAAGGACATGTCGTCTTACCATCACAGGTCTTGGTGTTGGTGTTGGGGGCGAAACCTCTCTCACACACACACTCATAGGAGCCCTCCGTGTTGACACATTCTCCATTGGGACACAGCTCTGGCTCGTCCAAACACTCATCCATGTCTGTGAGAGAGAGCTTGATTGGTTGGTTTTATTTAAAGAACCACTTCACCACTTTTTACTTTTGTGGTCCTTTAACAATGCATAATATTATATTCAACAATATACTGATTCACACATACGGTACCTCAGAAAGAGAGAGAAAAAAATGTGTGTGTGCAAATGTGGGTATTTATGACATTTACCAGGGGCCTGTTTCCTGTTACCTGCATGGCTTAGCTTTTGACCAAATCATGTGAAACAGCATCAGGATTACATTGCATTTGTTCAAACACTCAATATAAATGCACATCAACATTGTAGATCTTCTATTTCTGGTGCACTGTCACGCAATTATGTTCAAATCTGGCTTTAACCCATTCAAACCGGGAAAGCATCTGTGCACTTTAACCATTATTGTATACTTTGGCTATTCAAAAATAGCAGATATACAAACTCATAGTGTCCCTCCGTGCCACAATATGAGCTTGTAGATGACAATTTGTGCAAATCTTTTAACAAACATTGCTGTAGATTAGTATTTTGTATCAATGCTTTGAATTGTTTTATTTGTTTTCCTTGTCCAGCACTTCGTCTGCTAAAATACAGTTTGATTTGTTTTGATTTGTAGTATCGGCCTCAGTAAGTGTGGATGTTCACAGGTGTGTTAAATGAGTCTCACCCAGACAGCTGGTGCCGTTGACCTGCTGGTATCCGTGTGGACAGTGACACTGATAGGAGCCCACATTGTTCACACACTGTCCTACAGCGTCACACGGCCTGCTCACCTCCAGACACTCGTCCACGTCTGGAACAACACAACACACAATAGTACCGTAGATTACTGTACAAACCTGAAATATGCCACCAAGAAGCACCATATCACGCACGTTTAGATGGCAACTGTGTTTTCGGTGGATGAAAACACAACAAAGTGAAACCTCCTTCCAGAGTGGAAATCTTTGAAAACGCTCCGCCTCCCGTCTCTCCATGTAAACATGCAAAGCGGGGGGGGGAAACTGACGTGTGATGTGATGTCATGGCTCACGTCGGATCACGCCACGTGCGCCATTACATCGATGTAAACAAACACTGTGTAGAACGGGGGTGGATCTACGTGCGTGACTGGTCTATCTGGCAGCCACCGCCACCTAACCACACCTGGCACACACACTACGGTTGCGTCTCCGTCTGAACACAGAATATAAAGTGAGATTGCAACGGCACTTTGTCATTTTCTTTGATCGTTGCTGTGTAAATGTGACCTCCTCTCCTCAGGTATAATGGGTTCAAGTCGGATATTGTAATACTGGACCCTTAATGGGTCACCTTTAACACAGTCAGAGTTAGGATTGAACTGTGTACATCTAGGGCAGCTGTGGCTCAGGAGGTAGAGCAGGTCGTCCAATGATCCCTGGGTCGGCGGTTCGAATCCCGGCTCATCCTGTCCACATGTCGAAGTGTCCTTGGGCAAGACACCGAACCCTACATTGCCTCCAATGAGAAGGTCGGTGTGAGCTTGCCACCATTGGTGTGTGAATGTGGGAAGTGAGGACGCTTCACCTCCCAATATATGAATGAATGAATGAACCATTGTAAAGCGCTTTGAGCACTTGGAAAAGCGCTATAAAAATGCAATTCATTATTATTATCTATAACCTTCATATGACACACAGGCCACATTTGCACATGCAAGCAAGGTCAAAAATACTACATGCTTACAAATAACCGAGACACACATGCACTCTCTTAATCCTTCACATGCACACGCACGCACGCACGCGCGCACCAAGCCATCTATTTCTGTGTGGCCGGAGGATATGGTGCGTGTTCTGGTGTCGGACCCGCAGGTCAAATTTAGTTTGTTAATTATAGCAGATGTCTTCCGTCAGGTTTTAGTGGCAGCCATAAAAACAGAAATACATCACAGACATGTTTCCCCTTGCTTGTGCATCAAAAAACAAACCTTGACATCTGGAGGAGAGGATATGGAAGGATGTTATATAGCCTACAGCTAATTAATCAGCCTGAACCTCGCCTCTGTCGGTCGAATCGCAGAGGAAAGCACATTTTAACCCAAGATACACCACGTTGCATTTTTCAACTTTATTTTTCCTGGGCGGTGACATTTGTTCCCCATTTGCTCCAAATTCCTTAATATGGATAACATATTGCTTGTGTGTTACAGTAGTAACGAAAAACTTCATAGATAAGGAGGTTTTATTCACTGCTGCCGTATGACATGAATTATTGTGAAATTGTTTATGCTATGTTGATGAATTGAATACCACAATGTTAACACGTCCCCAGTACTTTTTTGTGTTATCCTTTTAGCCTTTATACATCTCTGATTAACAGTATTCAATAAGTATTCAATCAATCAATCAATCCACATACAGACATAAATTAACATGGTGGGCATGTACATTAAACAAAAATCTTCTGGCTTCTCAGGAAGAAACCAAAAATACACATATTATTTGAATATTATAACCACAACTGGGAGTCTATTAATGTTCACTTAATGTTAATGTTAAACAGAAAAAGTACTGTACAAAAATCACGGCATTCCATCTTCAAACAAGGTTGAGGAACCCCTCCAATAACTTACCGTCACACTGGTCCCCTGCTGGCGAGGCCCTGAACCCAGGCCCACAGTTACAGACGAAGGAGCCGTCTGTGTTCTGGCAGTGGCCCCTGGTGCACACCCGCTCGTCCTGGCACTCGTCAACATCTGAGAGCGCAGATGATGGCCGATGACAGGCGCCGTTTCAACATCCACAACACGAAGACAATGATGAATTAGCCTCATGACATATTAAGGGCTCAGCCCAACGAAACAAATTAAACACGAAAACACCCGGTTACACAATTCCCCCATATGACTTGGCATCAGCAGTGGTTGAATGTAGCTAATGCTGGGGAATCCGTTCATTCCAGTGTTTAAACCACTCTGAAGCCAAAGCACCGCTTCACGATGAAAAAGCTCAGAACTCAGTCAGAACTGATGTGCTTAATTCAGGTGCCCAAAACAGGGTTACTAAAGGCCTGCATTTGGTAGTGATTGTTACCTTCTACCCTTTTTTCTCTCACTTTACGTAAAATCCACCGAATGTATATCGAATCAGTGTGGATTCCAGGCTATGGATTTGGTGTGTCAGGTCATAAGTAGAAATATCTTTCAATTTTGTTCCAGGGTTTCAGGGTTTGACTGAACTACTGTACGTATTTGGGTCCTGCAGTTAAAGAAAATGGCCATGTCATTCTAGGTGCCATTTTTACAGCTTGGCCACCAGCTGTCAACTCAGACTGAGTACCTACTCAATACTTTCTATACAAACAGAGCACCTCGGAGTGTCTAGTCATCACTTTTTGATCATTGGCTGTCCTTAACAACCCAATCGCCCAGGACGAAGTTCACCGTCCTTTCAATTAGTAACACCCAGCACCCAGGACGAAGTTTTATCCAAAAGACGAAGATTATTGATATCACAAGTAGATAGGGACAAAACTTGTTGTCCATATAAGCATAACGTTTTAGATCCCTTTCGAGAGAGAGTTTGGTAGCAGTTAGCAGCACATAGAAGTGACATACAGTCGTTTTTTGCCTTGAATATAAGCAAGCCACAACAACTGAAGCAGTGACATAATGAGCTAATATTTTTGCCTTTGAATAACAGGCAACAATGGTAGGGTAGCTAAGCTGTAAATGTTCTTGTTTTTAAATGTTCAAAAAGTGAGCTTGTACTTGTAGATGTGCTATTTTTGATCATTTATTTTATGGTGCTTAAGTCCCTGCAGCAAAAGACAAGATTGTGAAGAATAACAATCATTATGTTTCTACAGTATCAGAAACAATTGATCCTATTGTGTTACGCATATAACTGGGAGTTATGATTTCCACAGTCCCACACTCCAGGGATATACACAACTCATTAGTTGCTGGGGGCGATAATCAACTCAGGTAAACACAGACAGAGTTATTGGAATGTTATGATTAGTAAATACGATATTGATGTAACACAGCATCAAGTGGCAACCTTTAATAATAACAAAGAAAACCAATGCTCCATATTATATCATATTGCATAAGAAATTTAAAATAAACCTGTCAGGTAATATTTGGAATTATTTGTAGGCAGGGCTCCCACTACTGTAGCTTTACGGTGGAAAAAGGGGCATTAAAGGACAACTTTAGTTTTTTTCAACCAAGGTTCATGTTTTAGGTTGTTATTAGAGAAACTAAAAGGTGAGTGTTCATTTTCTTTCATTTGCTGCTTTCTTTCGTTTTAGGGATTTTAGCAGTTTTTGACAGGGGGGCGGGGGCATTCGAGCATGGGGCTAAATATGTATTTTTTTTTTTTTTTTTTTTTAAGATATTTTTTTTTTGCGGCTTACGCCTTTATTGATTTTTTAAGGGATAGAAAGTAGGCTGACAGGAAACGGGAGAGAGATGGGGGGATGACATGCGGTAAAGGCCGTGTCGGGTCCGGGAGTCGAACCCGCGGCACACCGCGACTGGATCACCAGTCCGGTGCCCAGACCGTTACGCTACGGCCTGGGCCAATATGTATTTTTTAACACAAGTTTATGGTGATTTATTTTTTTATGGTTTACTATAGTCCTAATAAACCCCAAGAAATTACATCTGACGACAAAAGATCACGGGATCTATTGAATGTGACAAACTGACATATTGAGCCTATACACACAGTATAAGCCTTCCCCCAGTAGGCTACCTTCACATTCAGTAGATCCTGTGATCTTCTGTGGCCATCTTCTGATCTCCTGGTGTTTATTAGGACTATAGTAAATAATACAAAAATAAATCACCATAAAATTGTGTTAAAAAATGCATATTTAGCCCCATGCTCGAATGCCCCCGCCCCCCTGTCAAAAATAGCTAAAATCCCTAAAACGAAAGAAAGCAGCAAATGAAAAAAGATTAACACTCATCTTTTACTTCATCTAATAACAACCTAAAACATGAACCTTGGTTGAAAAAAACTTAAGTTGTCCTTTAAGGTTGCTCTGCAAAAGACAGAAAGTGTCTGCATTTGGTAAGAGGATCTGAGTGTCATAAAACATACTTTGGTGGAAAGCTGGCAAAAAAAGAGAGTGAAAATCAAGTACCTTGGATGGAGGAACATTAATTACTTACACAAACACTGCTCAACTAAATGAGTGATTATGAGGTGGTGACTTAGTTTTACGACACTAGTTTTTTGCAGCCATTATGTTGTTTATATTTATGGCATATTCCTGAAGTTTGTTACCGGCAGAGTACCAGAGAGGGCGGCTCTAAATGAGTATAAGTAACAGAAATGACTCAATTTGGACAAATGCCCAAGACACTTCCCATAGTCAAGGACACACGCTGTTAGTTTTTAGAGTCTGTGGTGAAAATCACATCAAAACTAGAGCGTCTGCATAGAAACATTATTACCTTGGCAGAATTCTCCTTCGAGGAGCTGGAAACCTTCATTACATGAACAGGCAAAGGAGCCTTCGTAGTTGGTGCATTTTCCATTTGTGCACGTGTGTGGGTCCAGGCATTCGTCAATATCTGGGCGGATTCAAAGAGGAAGGCAGCAATTAAGAATTTAGTCAAATACGAAGCAGAGGAACGTTTTGGGTGGTGCTTTTTGTCAAACATTCGAGACAAGATATTGGCACGACAATAATGTCTGACAACAAGTGCACTATTCATAAGACACTTGAGCAAGATATGCAGTTACACCGGCTTTTGTCTCTCTCTCTCTCATTCACACACACACACACACACAATGTCAGGGAGTTTGGCAGTATCACTCAAACATCTGTGAGTTGGGTTATTGCTTCTATAAAAGCTGATGTGGACTCCGTCGCCTCACCTAATTATTTCCTCTTGCCACCACCACCATCCAGAGCCACCCCGCTGCGGTTTGGCTTGGCTAGCATGGTGTGCGAATACTCAGAGGGTGACAGCTACCCATTGGGATACGGCGCAAGCTACTTCTTCAAAGGGGGGGATGGACGCACCTGTGGTTTTCTGGTGGAAATGCTCCACTTCCAGGAAAGTGTGGGCCTGTACGATGGCTTTTCTGGAAACTTTCATTGGTTTCATAGCTTGATTAGCGGGATTTTATATACTGCATCTGTTTCCTGAGCTGCTGTCTGTATATATAGATGGCTGACGTTACGTACGATGGGTTTGGGTAATTATCTTGCTATTCCAAGAATGGAGGATTCAATATGGAGTTGTGGTTTTTCCAAGGAAAAAGATAAAGCGCCCAGAGAGTCTCCAGGGAAAGAGCACAGCACAGTAATGCTGTTCGTGACACGGTGGACAGAAATGACTGACACCCTTTTGTGAATTACCGTGAAGCTTCACGCAGGACCGTCAGTGAAAAATGGTATACTGCCAACATTGTAATTCTAGTGTAGTGATCAGTGCAAAGGAAATATCCCCACATCCACTTCGTTCAGATGCAGGTACGTTGGGCAGTGACAACTGAAGCAAACATGAACAAAAATCTCGTACACTGATCTTGCTCAAGAGCATCAGCTTTTATTCAAAGTGACAGACGTTTAGGTCCCTCTGGGCCTTCATCCAGACTGTCTTACTTAGTGTAGTGATCAGAACATACACCGTCCGACCTGGCGGCCTTGAAAACCTGACGAAAGAGACGGTTGCTTCATCATTGGCCTAATGAAAACCCAGGAAAAACCCACCACAACCCGATTTTGAATGTCACCACTGCATCGGCTGGTACCCACACGTGACACGTGTCCACCACTACAACCGGGACCCAGGAGACGGCGTCCAAGGAGAAGATCTACCATACTGGCAATCGATGGACCCCTGCTGAGCCACCTATACGCACTGGGGTCGGACTGCTTCAAATGGCTTATGAAGACAGCACAGCTTGCCTGAGCAGACTGCCCACCACATAACCAACACCTGTCCCCTCACTCTGCACAGACCACATTCAGAGGAGGGCCTTTTCCTACTAGTGGGGCCGGAGACGAGGACGTGTGGCTGCATTACACTTGAGTTGGACAGCTGGTGACGATACGTGAAAGAAGAAGACCACTTTATCATATCCAGGCATTTGTACAATCTCCACCAAAATAAGCAAAAGGTGATCCAATTTCCGCCGCCGGCCTAACGGGGAACATTATGCTTAGGGCATCCAAATGGCCAGCAGCGGCCCTGAAAATCTCTGAGAAAATGAAGACTGAAGGTGTTGCTGTGCAGTGACTGAGTGTGCAGGTTTAATGGCCTCAAACTAGAGGCCATGACCTCATACCTACCTAAACACTGACCCCCCTTAGCCTGGAGTCCCTGAGGGCAGGGGTCACAGTCATAACCTCCCTGTCGGTTGAAACAGATACCAGACGGACACACTGACTTGTTGGCACACTCATCAATATCTGGAAAGAGAATAAAGAGAGAAAAAAAGATTTTGTATTTTTTACCACTCTGGGGACCAAAAACGCAATCTGGGAAGATAATCTGAGATAAATGCATTTAAATAAATCTGTTCTGCTGGAGGCAGACGGCAGGCAGACTTTTCACTTTACTCGCCTAGCAACCGAGGGTCATTCAGACGGTAGCGATCAAACGTAATCAATAAAAAAAGTAAAAAACACACAAAATCTTGTCTTTCTCGTCTTTGATTGATTGATTGATTGATTGATTGAATAATTTAATGGCAGAAATGTAATCAGTACAGGGTACAGTCAAATAGAAATGTAATTGGTACAGGGTACAGTCAAACACACGTCAAAAAGTCCTTGCGGTCTTGTTTCCATTCAGGTCCTGGGTATTCAATTCATAATTATGACATGACAAATAACAAAATAATAACAAAATTCAAATTCTTATAAAAGGTCAAAAAAAAAAAAAAATATGTACAGGTTGGAGAACAAAGAAGGGGGTTAAGGAGGTGGGGGTAGTCACCTAAGGGAGGGGGGGGGGTCATTTCCTCTCCCTTTGGCATGCTGAAAGGTGGATTTTCAGGCCTGTTTTAAAAGACGCCAGGGATTAGCATTTTTTGAGGGAGGGATTCAGGGCATGCCACACTTGTGTTAAAATGGGTTGCAAAAAGATGGGTCATGGGCCCCAGGCTGAGAAGTACTTGGTTTTTAGTGACATATAGAGATGTTTCAGAACCAAGAGGTGCAAGCATAGTCAAAGGAGGGCTGAATTAGGGCTCCGGCTAGAGTCTTGAGAGCACTTTTGTTGACAAACGAGGAAATTCTGCCCAGAAATCTTGTTCTTTGGTTTACTTTCACCTTTGGCACCCAGAGCCGTGGCAAAACAAGGCAGAAAACAGACAAGTAAAAAAAGAGACAAGATATCTCGACTTTGGCATCCAAAGAGTAAACAAAATATTCCGTTTGCAATGTTGGCTTCTGCTATTTGTCTGTTTCTACTGTCACCAATTTGTGACATGGTTAAAAGCCTTTGTACTCATACACTACATTACATAGCCTCTTTAGGGACTGAATGAACCCATTATGATGTAGTACTGAACCGTAAGTGCCTGGGTGGCTGGGCCCAAGGACTACAGTACACACATTCAGACAATCATCCTTTAAACAACTTCCATCTTAATTCTAAGTGTTAACTTTTAAGTCCTCTACAAAGAATTGGCTGATTAGCAGCTGGACCAAATTATAACCACAATGTATTTGAGCTGTAGCAGGTTTTAGTTTTAGTTGTTTTAGTTGTCTTTGACACAGCTTGGGAAAGTGTCTGTATTGGGAACATGTGTTTTTAACAGACTTTATTGTTTTTAATGAATACTGACTGAAACACTCACAGTTTACACACACGCACGCACAAACATGCGCGCGCACACACGCATACGCACACACACACGCACTTACTGTACACTCAAAACGACCACAATGGAAAAAAGCTCTCACCCTTTACTGTGCTTTATCCTTTGAACAGAAATGAACAACAGCATTCCCAGTTCCCACACATTTTTAACAATGAATTTTCAACACTTTTCAATCATATGGTGCAATAATGAGGCTTTTACACGTGTGTGCTATCAATGCACCAAGACGGACTCGAGCAAGGTGTGTCACTTGACAAAAGCAGATCTACAAGCTAACAACATATCACGGTGCAAAGTGTTTGGTCACGTGATGTCCTGTGGCCGCAGCTCGTTCAACTCAGCACTACATTTTGCCATGTTACATATTTCACGTAATGCTATACAAAAACAATGTATCAAAACATTGGATTGATTCCAAACTTTTTGTAGGCTTGTTTTTCTAATTTCAAAATATATTTCCAAGGATTTCATGACTATGGGAACCCTGGAACAAAATGTTGTTCATGCATATGCATTTTGTCAATAAAGATGCCAACCAACCAACCAACGTGTCCATAACTGCTGTACCTTCACAAGCTCCAGTGGAGGTCATCCTGAAGCCACTCTGACAGCCACGACAGGAGAACGAGCCAATGGTGTTGAAGCACGTCTCTTCCTCTGGACACCTGTGAGCGGTCTGGCACTCGTCTACATCTGCAGGGGTGGAGCGAGGAGGCCATGGAAGGTGGTGTAGGAAAGGATAGGATCGGATAAAGAACAGGACAAGAAGGGAGACCACAGAGAGACAGACAGATAGACAACAGTTGTGATACATTGAAGGAGACGGGGGTAGAGGGGTAAAGGCTCACGCATACTCAGATTTGAGGTGATAGAGGTAATGGATCACCACCCATCACCACCCACCAGGCAAACCAGGCATACTTAATGAACTGGTGGGCGTGTCCACATAAAAGCATGATATTAACAGGCCAACTCCTTTCACCTGGGCCAGGCTCTGCCAGTGGGCCTAATGAGGCCAACTCCTTTCACCTGTGCAATTTCCAGCCTCTGCCTCAGCCAATTGAGGCTCAACCAATCAGGCTCTGCCAGTGGGCCAAATTGATTGCCAAGTACACTTTTCAGTTTGCAGTCTTCACACACAGGCACATACACAGATCTCCATGTGGGACACCAGCTGACAGTTAAAACGGGTGCTATGACAACGTATATAATTAGGTTCCCGAGTTGCATCGTTCACAAGTAGGCCGGTGGCCGACTGCGACGGGCATGTACAGGTCTAGTATTATAATAATACCTGATGATCATGTTTTAGGGTGGAAAATAAATGTGGCACTCCATCTTTAAGAAGAGGAGTAGAGGATATAAATTCAAAGACAAACTGACTCACAGGCACACACACACACACACACACACACGTGCGTGCGTGTGCAGACTGTACACATGTGTGCATGCGGGTATGTGTATGGGTACATGCGTGAGTGCACGTTTGTGCGCACATAAGTGTTTGCCATGCCTGTCCAGGCAATAAATCACATTTGGAAACTTTTCCATTTTAGCAAAATGTGAGATTCTTCATTTGGTGAACATGATGACCATCTGCAGCTCCTCCAAGGAAAACAAGCGCCCGCTTGGATCTCATTTGAATAATACCTGATTAGCACATCGGCTTCTCAGACATGAAGATGTACTCTAGCTGAAGTAATTGACAATCACTGATGTGAAGTCAATGCTTTATTTTAACAAACAACCAGATGACACCATCTGAGATAGAGGCATCCGTCGGCACACCAGATGTGTAGGGACAGTTGGCACCCCTAAATCTTTTTCTAAAAGGCTATTCTAACAATCTTAATATTAAGCCTTCAACCACTTAAGCCCTGTATTCTTCAGCGTGCGATGAATAGTGGAGACAGTATGTCCATCCATCCATCCATCTTCAACTGCTTATCTGTAGTCGGGTCGGGGGGCAACAGCTCCACCAGAGTGCTCCAGACTTCCCTCTCCAGAGCAACATTATTGACTGGGGGATTCCGATACGTTCCAAGGCCAGTGAGTCGATGTGTTTCTTCCATCTACAGAGATTATAAATCCCACCAAACAAACTAAAAAAAACTAAACAAACAAAAACAGCCATAAATGATGTCTTCATATTTCATTCTCCAATGCCGATGAGGAGATTTTCATGCAGTTATGGGGAAATAATCATCAGGCCTATTTGTCCTCATAGATCCTTATTCAGTATCGTTTGGGTGGGTGGGGAGACCTCCGTCAGGATGCCAGGAAACCACTTAATCACAGAGTAACTTGTATTTATATCCCAGACAGGCCCAGAAGGTAGATGGTGGTGCGACGTTGGTCCCTTCTGTCCAAAGACATAAGACAGGCGACACTACAGTATGTCTGAAGTGGACTTTTTAGCCACTTAAATCCAGGAAAGCATCTGTGTGTGTGTGTGTGTGTGTGTGTGTGTGTGTGTGTGTGTGTGTGTGTGTGTGACTGGGCGTGTGTGCGTACGTGCGTGTGTGATCGTGTGCATGCGTGTGTGCGTGCGTGCTGGAGTGTTTACCAACACAGCTGGTGCCCTCCTCGTCCCCCATGAACCCCCGCTGGCACACACAGCGGAAGCTGCCGGGCGTGTTCCTACAGCGGCCCCGGAAACACAGCGACGGGCTCTCCGAACACTCGTCAACATCTGGACACACACACACACACACACACACACACACACACACACACACACACACACACACACACACACAATTGGAAAGGACAAAAAAGCTTCAGGGTTGTGTGTGTGTGTGTGTGTGTGTGTGTGTGTGTGTGTGTGTGTGTGTGTGTGTGTGTGTGTGTGTGTGTGTGTGTGTGTGTGTGTGTGTGTGTGTGTGTGTGTGTGTGTGTGTGTGTGTGTGTGTGTGTGTGTGTGTGCGTGCGTGCATGTGTGTGTGTGTGTGTAATGTGACTTAACCACCCTTACAGCACTAGCATTTATTGACAAATTATGATATAATTTATGCCAGCATTTTTCCCAGTTCAGCTCCTATTTTGAAAAGCCACATTTCCAGACTTCCGGAATTGATCATAAACTAGGAAGTTGGACGATGCGTCTTGTGTACCAAATGGAGCTAAGCCAGTGCTGTGGAATGCTTCACATCGGTCGGCTCTGTGCCGTGGTCCGTGGAATAAACCTTGTTTTGACCAAAAATGCCATCTGGGACAAGGAATAGGATACAGGCGATTGAAAGAAACAGATAGAGGGTGTTTATGGCGACGATGATCTAAGATGGCGTGACCCAGTGTTATGACAACCCGATGCTAACGTGAGTAGCATTATGACTTGATCAATCGAAAGCGCTATAAAAGCGCAATTGCCATTGATCTACCGCAATGGCGTTGAGGGTTGCATTAAATAATTAGGCTTTAATTGACAGAGATCTATGGCAATGGCAAGGAAACGGTTAAAAGAGAATTCCATACTAAAAGGCTTTCTTACCTTTCTTTGTAGTTGTTACGTCCCCACCAAAGAGGTCCAGGTGTTATTTTGTGCAAAAGCTCCTTATTGGCTATTTCCCCTACCATAAGCCCTCAATGAATTGCATTGAATTGAATGGGATGTATGGGGTGTTGTGCTAATTCACATATTTCCATCTAAATAAGTAGTAAAGTGTGCCGCTTGGGTTATTATTTACATTATGAAGAGAGGATATATACAAAACAAATATAATTTTGAGCGATGGAAATAAGCGAATTAGCACAACACCCCATACATCCCATTCAATTCAATGCAATTCATTTAGGGCTTATGGTAGGGGAAATAGCCAATAAGGAGCTTTTGCACAACATAACACCTGGACCTCTTTGATGGGGACGTAACAACTACAAAGAAAGGTAAGAAAGCCTTTTAGTATGGAATTCTCCTTTAAGACCTGAGGCCAATTCAACAAATGCTTTCTAAATCGGTAGTTCTCTTAAACATAAATATTTCTCAACTCTATCTGGACACAGCAACGTTTCCGCAAATCAAATCATGGTTTTGTAATTGGTACTGTAGCAGTTTCAATTCCATGCTGTATTGATGTTGGTACTGTATAGCAGTTTCAATTCCATGCTGTATTGATGTTGGTACCATAGGCGAGATAATAGGCAAACATTGAACAAAATAACACTTATTCTACATTCTCCAATAAAATGAAACCAAATGGACCTGTAACTTGGTTTCATTTTCCACTCTCAAGAGTGAAAGATTCATAAGGGTCCATTTGGTTACCAACTCTCCATCATTTAGCTGGGGACCACCTGGAACCCCCTCAAGGACCACGGGTTGTCCCTGGACGACTGGTTGAAAAACACTGATTTATCCATTTGTACAAAATGCTACAATTGTACAATTGGGCGTAGAACTGTGACCAAGTAGATACATTTTGCACTCTCACAGAGTTAAACCAACAGCAGGACTGTGTGGATGGAACGGATCAAGTCGAGCTCAAGGAATGTAGTGGACTCTCTCCTCCTCACCTACACAGGTGTTGTGGCTGTCGTCCAGTCGGTGTCCCTCGTCACAGTGACAGGTGTAGCCCTCAGCCGTGTTGTAACAAACCCCTCGACCACAGATGTGAGGGTTGATCTGACACTCATCCACCTCTAGCCGAGAGAGAGAGAGAGAGAGAGGCAGAGGAGAGAGAGGGGGGAGAGAGAGAGGTAGGAAGCAAGAGAGAGAAAGCGGGACAGAGAGAGGCAATTTGAGAAAAAGCTATGGGTGGATTGGTGATAATCTATCCTTGAGATGAACCTCCTCTAATCTTTGCTTCTGGGGGCGCTGGAACACAAATATTTTGGGGGTCAGCAGTCAAATACATATAATTTTGGGGGTCCTTGACATGAAAAAGTTTGATAACCACTAATACAGCAACATAAGTCTTTCTGAAAACTGAGTTATAGCATACATTTTGTTGGGCATTTCCTCCACACATGCCAACAACAGGTCACTCAAGTAACTGTGTTAATGAATAACAGATGTGAGTGGCATGAAGAAATAACCCCTATACTGTACTTATTTCTGCTTTATATATGGCTTGTCCTTTGCCCAAACGTGACGGCCTCATGAAAACTGTACACTCCTTTCAGCAAAAGACAGGCACACAGCGGCTACCGTATGTCCTCTCCGTGACAAAACCGTTCGTACGTTCAGATTAATTTATCAGCCGTGTTTTGACAGAGGTCAGCTCCTGGGGAAACTGTTCCTGTACCACAGACAGGCTCCATGATGTCTATATAAATGCACATAAAAAAATAATGTGCAGGAAGTTCTCTTTTTCCATTAAAGTTTGGGAGAGCTCAAGTCTATCACGACAGCCCGAAGGGGAAGGTTGAGCCATTTTAAAACTTGGCGGCTCCGAGCACCGTTCAGCCAACAGTGATAGATTGGCGAGTGCCGAGCTGGAGCACATGGCATTGTGTCAAGACATTATGAATATATTACTTAAGAATTACTGCGCGAGTGGAAAATGGCAGTCAAAATGTCAGCAGACTCGAGAGCATAACAATACATTACTGTATGTCTCCCTCAAGTATTTCTTTGTTAGTGATTCGACCTTCCCGCCACTTTAGAGAAAAACAGCATGATGAGATGTTTTATTTTTATTTTTATTAAAAAATATGACATATCATGTCATATTTCTATAATATAAACTTATAAGGTTAACGGATCCCTTCTTTCCTAAAAAAGGAAAGAAGACAATAGGAACCTTGCTTCAACAGCTGAAAATACAGTTGTGGAAAGTGGTTGGATGGTAACCACATAAAAACAGCCACAGCCACAGTCAAACAAACAGCATTGCATGGTTGTCATCCTTCCATTTAATCATCAACATTATTTATTATTCAAAGTTGTTTAATAAAATTCTCCAAGTTGTTTATGTCCTTGAAGAATAAAGATCACTATAAAGACACTCATGCAATAAATAAATAAATGCCAAATGGCACATTCTTTGAGTAAAGCAGGAATTTATAATGAATACAAGAATGAATGAATGCAAGAACGAATGAACGAATGAATTAATGAATTAATGAATTAATGAATTAATGAATTAATGAATTAATGAATTAATGAATTAATGAATTAATGGTGTTTCCGTAAAATCACAGCTTGTTCTAATGTGTGATTCTGGAGCAGTGGTATAGTCCAATGGATGCAAATGACTTCAAATTAAACATGTTTGCTTTTGTAATTGGTATCATTACATTGAGGCGGATGGAGACGGAATTTTCACTTCTGGTTCATTTCCGGTTGTATCGGTATCCTAGCAACCAATCATACGGAAAAGAGCGCCCTCTATCGTAATCACTGAAAACACGGTACTGACCGTGAAAAACTCCCAAACACACTAGGCAATAGATAATGCGCCTGACACAAGATTCAAAACCACTGCAATTGAGAAGGTACTTAACAGCAAAAACAATACCATGCTGGCCTATTCAAAGACGTCGTTTTAATACAATCAGGCTATTGTTTGAGTTTCACAAAAGAGGCCATTTAAAAAGGAAAACGGACAATAATTAGCAAGGACGGAGGAACGTTGGAGACGCCACAGTGTTATTGTGTGGCAAGGGTGACGGGGTGATTAAAAAAAGAGAGAGATGGAGAGAGGCAATTATGCAGCTTCATTTAGAGAGTGTCTGTCATCAGCTGGACTCATAACATTTCTGCGGCCTTTTAATACGGTGTCAGTTTTCCACGCCAGCAGGCTATGACGAGGAAACACACTGATACATGCCACGCACGTGCATGTGCCGTGCACTGCACACACACAGTACATAGAGGGGAATCAAACAAATACTGTACATTCATGCACAAGACAGAGGTTGGGAGTTTGGAAAGCATCAAAATAGCTCTGGTAGATTTTCTTTTTAGTGGTCCATGCCAACATACACCCTGTCTTCCTTCTTGACAATCCTTGCAGGCAATCCCCCCCACCCCCCACCCTCTCTCTAAGGTCCCCCAGATTCTTTGCTCAGAGCACCAGAATAAAAACCGGTGGGTGTCAGTAGAAGAGATTGCTTAGCAATAACCTCAAGCAGTTGCCCACCCTGTGTTATTCAAACAACAATAATAATAATAATGTGGCGAGATCCATGTCTATTTGGGGTCAAGAGAGAAAAGAGAAAGACCTCTTGGGATTTGTACACCCATAATGACGATGACGTATGACCATCTACAGTGTAGATAGACATTAGATATACTAATATCGATACTGTATCGGTATTGGGAAAAGTATCGGATCGGCCCTTATTTGTCATATCGGGTCATATCGGTATCGGCGAATATGCCAGTCTAACCACAGATCCGACACAGGTGTAAGGGGTTGATACTATGGCAGGTAAATAAAATGTTGGGACATGTGGAGTTTGCTTTGGAGTTGCCCAAACTGCAAGTGCACATTTGAGTGAGGAGTCTGCTATAAACACAACACGAGATATATAGCTAGATAGCTACGTATAGACACAACATGAGATCACGACACTGGTATCGGTATTCGGTATCGGCTAACACAGAAATTGAGGTATCGGGATCAGATCGGAAGTCTATCCCTAATAGACATAGTGTAGATTGTAAACTATACGAATGTGGGCCTACAGCAAGCTGCAAGATGGCTTAAAGGCAATATAGGATTGCCAAATATAGCAAGACTGAAAACATTCCCACAATGAGAGGGAAAGAGAAAGCGCAAAGGGAGAGGGAGAGGGAGAGAGAGAGAGAGAGAGAGAGAGAGAGAGAGAGAGAGAGAGAGAGAGAGAGAGAGAGAGAGAGAGAGAGAGAGAGAGAGAGAGAGAGAGATAGAGAGAGAGAAGCCCCAAGGACAAAGCCAGGAGGTGGGAGGCACAGAAACTGGCATGCTGCCTTGTCTGTGTAAGTGACTCTTATCACTCTATTTATACACCTGGCCTGTCAGGAATGTAAAGGCAGGGTTAAATACAAATGAAAGACAGTTAATGGGCGAGTGACAGAGATGAGTGCGGGTATTTATGAATCTAGAATATGCCCGCCTGTTCCGCATGTGTCAGTTCATTCATGCTTTGTACGAGACAAGTCTTCTCTCTTTGTGTGTGTGTGTGCGTGTGTGTGTGTGTGTGTGTGTGTGTGTGTGTGTGTGTGTGTGTGTGTGTGTGTGTGTGTGTGTGTGCGCACGTGCGTGAGCGCCGTGCGTTAGTTTGAGTGCCATGTACAAGGATGGTTACACAGTTCTATTATCAACTTTTCAGCAGTGCACACTGCATTCACCTGTTCACAAATATGTGTAATCAAATGTCAGTGATGAATTGAATAACACAAAACAGGATAGACAAGGCGAGGAAGAGACAAGACAAGACAAGACAAGACAAGACAAGACAAGATAAGCAAACAGAAGAGAAGAGAAGAGAAGAGAAGAGAAGAGAAGAGAAGAGAAGAGAAGAGAAGAGAAGAGAAGAGAAGAGAAGAGAAGAGAAGAGAAGAGAAGAGAAGAGAAGAGAAGAGAAGAGAAGAGAAGAGAAAAGACGAGACAAGAGAGGTATCTAACCTGCTGACTGTGTTGGGGCGATGTCTTGGCCTGCATTAGATGGAAGGATCTCCACTGGTGCGGGTGGTGAGGCTCTTTCAAAAACCTCTGTGAAACAGAGCAACAGAGAGAGAGAGAGAGAGAGAGTTGAAGAGATGCAATACATCCATTAATTTATTATGTATTAAGCCAATACTTTTTCTCAAACACTAGAAACATGATAGGTGGTCATTATAATGAATCCACAGATGGAAAGTCCAAAATAGCTATTTGCTGTTATATAGAAGACAATAACTAGTTTTGGTAAATGCAAAAACAAGAGACAAGACTAAAAAAAGGACACAGTAACTACACGTATATGTACAGTAATGAATGAACCAAAATTAAACAGCCATGAATAAAAACATAATAATAATGGTACCACTAATAAAAAGAAGAAGGAAAAAAAGGACTGCAAAAGCAAAAAAACAACAACAACAATCTTTCAGAAACACAAGGAGATAAAGAGAAGAAAGGAGGGGATTGAGATGGACACCTGGGAAGGCTGCCTCCATTCTGACAGTAGACACACCAGGAGAGAGCTGGGGCTGGATAGGTTCAAATACAGGCCTATCACTAACCACAGGAACTACCAGCTCCTTCAATGACAAGAGACAAACAATATGGCCATCAAGGACAAAGGGGGCTGTTTGAAAAACGTGTGCCATGTGTAAGTATAGCTGTGAGCTTTTGGCTTTGCGGCACGGCACAGCTAGCGCTCTGATAAGCCCGAGTTAGACCGACCTGCACGTGGATGTCACGCACCGAAAATAGACGATTTACAAGCTCACGGAACGTCACGTTGCACCGTGTTGTGAGCTTGTTAGTCGGCTCTATCTGGTGTGCGACACGCGTGCACAACTCAGTATGAATCAGGCGATACTGCCACGCGTTACAGACAGTAAGCAAAGTAGCATTTGGCTTGCATAGCAACTGAGTGCAAAATTAAAACGGAGCAGGGACGGAAAGCAAAAAAAGGACAAATGGTTCTGCATAGATTTTAAATCTCTTTGTTCAGTTTGGGATATTGTCAATGGTGATCGCCACACAGCGTTACTGTAGTACTCATCATTATATTTAATAAGAGATTGCGTCAAACACAAAGAAAGAACAATTACTCAGTAGCAATTTGCAAATAGTAAAAACTGTGTTTTATGAGATTGGCAGCCCTGTCTTGACCGGCTCAAAGTCATGCAGCGTTGCTGTGTTGCTGACTTCATGCAGATGCGATGCCATGACTCCTGACGGCCGCCTCGAGACACCATAAGGAGCATCTCTGTGCATGCAAGCTGCCTTTACTGTGGGAAAATAACCTACCTGATCAGGCGCAGCTGTAGCTACTGACCACCGGAAAAAACAAAAAGTGAAATGAAACCAAATTTTATATATCAACATGGCTTGATATAAAATGACAAAAAGCATTTGAACACATCATTCGCACATATTGCTGGCACATTGAGAGCACATTTGCATTTGGTGTAATTTATTAACTGTCGGAAACGTTATCATAAAAAGCAGGCGAATATTCTCAACAAATAAGTTTGTATGTTACCTTGTAGAGATCATAAACCTTAACCCAGACCACAGGGTAGGGTTAAAGTCTGAGGCATAAACTCTGAGGATATAAAAAAAGCCTTCCTCTCATCCTCCCGGCCCACCGGGGCTCTCTCAGCTCTGCTGTGCCAAGATGCCAACATGTCAGGGTGCCAGGCGCCACATTAGCCTCTCGTGGCATCCAAAGAATAATCTACACAGGTTTGGGCAGTGGCTTTCTGTCGGATTGTTTTTCGAGGCCTGTCCGCCGCGCTCAGGATCCTCGGCTCTCCTGCGCTCCAGAGAAGCTTAGCGGCAATTTGGACTCTGTCAGCCTTTGGCCCGCGTGCTGCCAAGTCTCTCTTTCCCTCAGCGGCTGCCAAGCATGTCCTGAATGATATCTGAGAGAGTGAAGGTTCTTTTTCTCTGTCTCTATCCCATTGGTTCTCAAACAAGAACCCCCCAGTTTGGTATGACCGGTAAGGGTCCATTTGGTTCCATTTCTATACACTCAGAATTTACTGGAGCCTACAGCTCTGCATTTGTTTGTTTGTTTGATAGCTGTTGGGGGTGTAATGTGATAGAATGTGATTAATCTTGTGTAAGCCAGACATTTGAGGATCTCCGCCTACCCATACAACTGGGAAATCTAGATTAAATGCTGTGGAAACCAACCCTGATGTCAATATGAAGGACCAACTTGAAAAGCTTAGCATTTTCTTTATGTATATTATTGTAGGCTATAGGGTGCTGCGTTGCTGCTTGCCTATGGGGCCTGGCTCTTTAGCTGACTGGTAATGTATGTGCCTTTCGGATACATAGGTTCTGGGTTCGCCTCCCGGCCGAGGCTACATTGGTGGCAGCAGTGTGAATAGGTTCCTCCGTTTGTTCCTCGGCGTTACAGACCTAATGCAGCGTAGTCGACAGCACGTTACTTGCCTGGTTGTGTGGAGCAGAGCAGAGGTCCCCCCAGTCAGTGTCAGTTGAGCCTATAGCTCCTGACTGTCACGCGTGGATGAGCTTCCAGGGAGGGTGGACGACTGTAGGCTACAGGGTGCTTGCTATCGGGCCTGGCTCTTTAGCCGACAGTTAGCGTATGCGCCTTTCGGATACATAGGTCTCGGGTTCGCCTCCCGGGTCGAGGCTACATAATTATTATTGTATTACTCAGAATTGTTTACAGTCAGATTTAGCAAATTACTGCACATTGAATTTGGATGTCACCACCAGAAATATCTGTTGGTGGAGATCTCCGACCGGTTGGCTACCCAGATTAAGATGTGATGGTGGGACGTAATGGGACGTGAGGTTTGGAGGTTGAAGATTACATTCACAGATTAAGATGTAGATGAAGCACTGTAATCCCTGTCCTCTATGAACAGCTGGGGTTTCTTTTCTTAACCCATCAAGGGCCGATTCATACATCCCCCCCCCCCCCCCCCCCCCAAACCTCAAGTTACGTCACATTGTAGGCCGAACTGACTTTTATTCAGCTCTAAAATAGGAGTTTGGATTGCGACTGGGAAAGTATCCATGTCATTTTAGACTTTAGCGTACTGGCTATTCAAAACTAGCGATGTACAAGCTCGAAGTGCCGTGCTGCGAGCTTGTACATCTACTGTATTATTTTTGAACAATTGTCAAAAAAGAAAAGTCTTATTTTTGCCCTAGAGGGCAAAAATAACATTAAATTCCACCATTTTATGCGGGGAATACGTAAAATATATACACAGTATATATCTTATTATAAAGCAATAAACCTTTTCCCCTCTGTGGTTTCAGCAGTTGATCTGAAGTTGTAGACGGGCATCACATCATCATTACCATGTGTGCAGACAGAGGAACGATATTTAGCACTTTTCCCAAATTCAAGCTGTTTATTTAGCATTTTTAGGACGCTTCAGTGTGAGTCTACGGCTGCGGTTTGGGCAGAGTGTCAGCGTTACATTATTTCAAGTATGTTACATAATAAATACATCTTGGCTGTATTGCGTGTCATTAAGTCACCTGGTATAACCACCTCCGGGTTCCCAAAAGCCTCCACGGGTTTCTCTGGCGTGGGCAGAGGCTGAGGAGCGGCCGTTATCACTGGGTAGGTGATGATTGGTTTGTTGATGATGGGTGGCTTAGGCAGGACAGTGTAGCCCATCCCTCCAGGACAGATCTCTTTGAACTTAGCTGCATGATAAAAAAAAAAACACATGACATTATACACATTCTGACTAGAAATATTTAACCTCTTAAAAGAAAAGTATAGTCTTTTCACTTTTACACCTGATTTAAATAAATTAAGAAATTAATCCTTATTTAAAGCAGCACTATGTATTTTGGGGTATCATTCAGTGCACACAATGAATTAACATGGCAGCCGACATCTTTGACTTCATTACCAAGACTCTCTGCAAGCATGAAAGCGAGGACGCGCTGTTTTTGGCCAGTCTTTGCTTTGACTGGCAGTTCTGCCTTGGCAAATGCCAGGATGAAACTCATCGTCTCTCCTATACATAGTAATACAGTCAAGCCCCTGGCAGGGACCCTTTGAGTCTATATATTTATGGAAGGTTGATTGTTATTGCTTAAACATGTATTTATAAGTTTTGGGACATAATAGGCTATATATACTGTAGTTGTTAAAAAGTTACATTGTGCTTCTTCAAGCCAAACTGAAGCCCTTCATCGTACGATGAATATCGAAAATAGTCCATCTAACAGTACAAGCTCATAATGCATGGCGATTTATGCAATTTTTAAAAAAACGTTAAAATTGTCTCCAAATGACACGCTCCAAAATAGTCTCCATGGAGGAAGCGATTAAATAAGAACAACATTTTCAAGATCTGTGTGGAATCCCCTGGAGGTGAATGACAGTAACCAGAGTACTGGGTTATTTTAGTCTTAGAACATTGGGAAGAATAGCCTATTTGGTGCAAAATCCGATTAAAATGATGTGTTGGGCAGCCGAGCTTCAACACAATTTGAAAAGCTGCAATTTCTCCTTTGCAGGTCTTATCTCAGCATGACAAGACCATGTCACAGTGAATTCCTTGACAGGGCTGACATCAGCCACTGGTCTCGTCTCTGTAAACTACTGCAGCGCTTTATAAAAAGGACCTGACAAGATTACGCAAGGGGGAAGAGCATCAAGACTCTTAATTTAAGGAGAAATAAACACTGCACAAACTGTGGCTTCAAAGTCATTCACCTTTACACCCCCAGCCCTCCCCCCCTCTTTTCATATCATCATAATTCAATGGAACACACTGTTACAGTTATCTAGATTAGCTCTGTCAAGCTTCACAGACAAAAGCACTTTCTGCACGATAAAATAAACAGTCAGGTAATTTGGCAGTGGCACCAATGGCAATAAAATAATACACTGTAGTAGATGCGTAATAAGAAAGTACAAAAAATGGCACAAACATTTGGAATAAACCAAATTTGTAATGCAGCGGCCCATCATATCAACGTTAGACATAATCCACGAATCCAGTGGCAAACTGTAACAGTCTGTTACAGTTTGCCACTGGGGTATACAATACATATGTCACTGCTGAATCTTGCTCACTAGGCAGCAACAGACAGTATGCTGAAGCCAAGCACACACTGGGCAACCGAAGAAGAACTGGCAACCCCCAGGAATTATAGAAAGGTGTTGTTAATCAACTTGACCTTTTGCTTTACAATCTCCCGACTAGTGCTCATTTAGACCAACCGACTGTACTGTACCATGCTAGCATCTCCAAGGTAGCCGGGTACAAGGGCAAGGGGCATGTGGTATCCCTGTTGATCACACAACCATTGTTTCTAATTGAACTCTCATCAAGCCACAGAGGAACAATATAACAGAGTACAGACTGTCCAGGCACAGGCAGAGACAAGGTGTGTGCTGGTGCCAACCCTGAATTGCCTTGCGTAATGGAATTCTTGGCTTGGTTTCATTTATGAAACAGGTATTTTCCAATGTAATTCTAAGTGTGGAGAAACAGCAAACAACAGACTGTTTGTATTGTGTAATGTCTTACCGTGGGGCATACAGATAATGCTGTATCAAAATAAGCAAATAAATAAGGTAGTATGCATACATCTAAAGGACGGGTAGTAAAAACTGTAAATGACCATAATACATTTTTGTGAGGAGAATTATAGTGAATTGGTTGTAGTGAAGGCTTTAAAAAAATAGTGGAGGAAAAAACAATTAAAGCAACTACTTAGCAAAGCAGTGAAACTCATGCAGACAGAAGGTGTATAGGCTACTGGGGACAGTGAGAGTTTTTCTCAGAGAGCTCCTTTGACATAAAGTAATGGTCAAATACACGGACTACCAGTATTTAATATTGGATATTGGTTAATGCTTAATCTCCATCACACACCAAAAAACAGACCATCTACAATCTCATGACATGAGGCTTTGTAGATGAGCTATTTTTGTAGCGCGACACCGACAAAGCAACAAAGTCGCAAGGCTTTTTGACACTTTCTTTCCTCAAAACATGTCTTTGTGTACACTCTCAACAGACTAACCTTCCTATAGCCCGCCATGGCTGATGTTTGATATGGTATATATGGCCTTACCTGTTCCTGGGAGGGGGCATTTGTCACAGCGAGGGCCCCAGGCCTTGCCCACACTGCAGCAGCACAGCTGTTTGCTGAGCTGAGCGGACACCGGATGCAAGCACTGCCTCCCAGAGCTCACCAAACGGAAACAAGCCCCTTTCTCCTCTTGGACGGCAGGCGTGTCCGCTGAGGAGCGCAGTAGGAGGAGGAGGCGGCGGCGGAGGATGGGAGGGGGAGGAGGCGAAGGAGGTGCGCCAGAGTGGAGGTGACACATACATGGATGGAGGGAAGGGGCGAGGGAAGAGAAAGAGAAGAAATAAAGAAGTCCCCTTCACCAAAGCAACCCTCCCTTTCCCACCTGCAAAACCCACAACACAGAGTAGAGTTCTAACTTCTCACTCACGCACAGTCACATTCCAGTGTTCCTGTTGAGTGTTAATGTGACTCTTGAGAGTGTAAAAAAGGAGGATGGGTCAATTTTTACAAAGAGACTGTGTGTCTACAACAACATTTAAAGTGCTGGAAGTTGGAAATATTTCAGTGATAGTGGATGTGACAGACAAATGAAATATTTCAGTGTTTTGAGCTAAGAAGGAGAAGTCAACCACATTAAAGTAGGGCAAACCTTATACAAAACTCTTGTGTGCACGCACGCAGAATAACACAGACAGAAGGTCTTCTAGGAGGAAAAACTGGGGAAAAGAGGGGTTTCATGCCAATAGATCATGCACTATTGAATAGTCATTTGCTGGCTTGAATGAAAGCATGCAGCAGAGCTCATCAGTGTTACACAACACCAGGGGGTTACATCAGCTCTGAATGTCTTCACAATCAACTGGATCTAGCACACAGCACTATGACATGGCCCCAAAGGAACACAGATCATTACAGGGCACTAACCTCCGAGAAGCACAACAAATATCGGGATAATCCATCCATGTATTTTTCCCACTTCTTTTCATCATCTTTCTTCTTAAACACTTAAAGTTCTTAAACGCTTAAATCCCTGTAGTCTTTGTTTTGTGAACTTGGTATTGAAAATAAGGTTAACATTTTTGTTTTATTATTTATTACATGATGATATAATATAGGAATTTGTTAGTAAAAATGTCTTGTATTTGTGGTGATTTCCTTGAGCTAGATGCTTGTGATAGGTTTCGTTAAAAGAGCTTTTGTTGCGGCAATTTTAATTTGTCAATCTTGGAAGAGAACAAAGAACCGGTTCGCTTCTTTTTTCCCACTGAAATGACTTGATTCAGAACACTTATTTGATTAATTGAAATGGTGGTGAAAATGGTGGGCCCTATTGTAAACAAGTGTAATGCTTTATGGTGTCGTCCACTCACTGTTAACATTTTTTGTATTGAGTTGTACTTGAAATGTACTGTAAATCCGCAAACTGTTAATACTGTACATATTTCAATCAATCATTCAAAGGTTGGTTCAGGACTGGAACGAAGAAAAAAGAATGGCCGCCAGTTCCGTGAAAGCACCAAGGTTCCAAGAATCTAGAACGGAACCAGTTCTAAGTTATTTTGGTGGAAAAGGGGCCACATAATTCTGAGCTGTAATTGAATGTATCATGTGGAATATACTGTAAACATACTGTATGTGTAAAATGGTGTCTTAAAAAGCAGATGAGGGTTGGGCACTTTGTGCGCAGGACCAAAAATCAACCAATCAATCTTAGAGAACTGGACTTGTGTTACTCAGACCACTCAAGTGGTGGTTAAGCTCTATATGCTTAGTTACTTGTTCACATGCTCTCTATGTTATGATATTTACATAGACATACTGTTTGCTTGACCACACACACACACACATACACACACACACACACACACACACACACACACACACACACACACACACACACACACACACACACACACACACAGCGGTGCAGAAGCTCGGAAATATCTACCTGTTTGTTGACTATATTTTGTCTACGACTCCACCTTTACAGACTAATTGTGCTTTGAAGTGTTGACAAAAAGGACAAAAAAATACTTCAGTTGTCGAACGACACGTTACGTGACACTTTTTTTTGTTTGTTGCTGAAGCATAAATTAGGCTTTGATGTCCATATTTTACCTCCAAATAGTAATGAGCAGAGAGAGCAAAAAGTTGTCGAAACCTGTTCCAATGTCTTCACTCGGATAACATCTAGCCCCCTTGGGCAGCTTGTGTGTGCAATGATATTGTCAAAACAGACAGAAGATGTTCTCAGGTTTCTCTTGATTATGTTAAAGTGTGTGTGTGTGTGTGTGTGTGTGTGTGTGTGTGTGTGTGTGTGTGTGTGTGTGTGTGTGTGTGTGTGTGTGTGTGTGTGTTCGTACGTGCAAGTGTGCGCTACTGCGAGGGGGCACTTGATGACTACAGTTGAGTGCGTGCGTGCGTGCGTGCATGCGTGCGTGCGTAGAGTAATCCCTGTCCGTCAACTCCTCAATAACAATTGTGATGGCGCCACTGTGTCTCAAACCTCAAGGCTCGGACAGTCACGGGAAATCGGCCATGACAAGCAACAATCATGCTCCTATACTCTGTTCCCTTCCCTCTGCTCCAGTCCTACAGTATGTCACCTCCTCTGATCCCCTTCCTCCAGAGACCTGCTATATGTACCCTCTCAGCCCTCACTCCAGACCCCCTGCACCAGCCATATCCATGCCAGTGATGGAGCCCAGCCAAAAAAACAACTAGGACATCACACAGTCCTCCTGCCACTTAACTACTGTAGTTCACAGGCTGCATGGGGCCGACAGACATTAGACTTAAGACCGGAGGCCGATACTACAAATGCCTTCTAAGTCGATAGTTCTCACAATTGGGGACCCCCCAAACGAATAATCTATGAACTGGGGACCCTCCACCCTGACAAGCACTTGGAATTGTAGGCATTACATTTTGTTTGACTCCGTGCATAGATACAGTGACAATTTAAGGACCTTAAGACCTTTTTAATAACAAATTGGCTAAATTAATATTGTCAAATAATGTACTAATTAATATTGTCAAATAATTGACAATGCCTCGCAGTGCGGGCTTGTAGATTGGCTATTTTCACAGTGTTTTCCCAATTCTTATGTAAATAATTTGACAATATTAATTTTGCCGGCCCAGGCCGTAGCGTAGCGGTCTGGGCACCGGACTGGTGATCCAGTCGCAGTGTGCCGCGGGTTCGACTCCCGGACCCGACACGGCCTTTGCTGCGTGTCATCCCCCCATCTCTCTCCCGTTTCCTGTCGGCCTACTGTCTGTCCCTTCAAAAATCAATAAAAAGGCGTAAGCCGCAAAAAAAAATAATCTTATAATATTAATTTTGCCAATTAGTCCTTAAATTGTCACTTTAGAAATGTGCCCTGTAGAGTATACACTTATACACATACATCAACAGTAAACAAACCAACACACGTATAAGTGTGGGGGAAAAGAATGTTGCCCATTTAGCTAATCATCTGAGGACTCACCCCCAAAATAATTTGGGGACCCCCCATGGGTTGAGAACCACTGGGTTAGATGACCCACTCTGTTCACCATAACAAGATAGTTGTGGAATGTGTTGGAATTGGAACGGACGCACAGGGCCTACCATATTTGGAGGTGAATCACATATGGAATTCTAAGTGCTCAAATTATGTTTTATTTTTAAAACGCTTTAGCCTCGAAATGTGGACACTGCACAAGCAGAATAGTTTCACAGTTACTGTACGGATGTGTCGCAACGTGATAAAAAGGTTAAATGCCATTTTACAACACATGGAAAGCATTCTTTTATGAGTCTGCACTCGCAGTACTCTTGCAGCAGACTGTGAGACAGAGTGATGATGACTCATTCCACGACATGGTTCGTATTAGAACTCAGCTAATAATGATGACTTCAGATTGGTTGTAATTAAAGTGACGGACCTTCCAAGACCGGGGCGGCGGCGGTGGCTCAGGGGTAGAGTGGCCGGATGGTAACCACAAGGTTGCCAGTTCGAACCCGGGCTCCCCCAGAGTTAGTGTCAAAGTGTCCTTGAGCAAGACACTGAACCCCGAATCTATCTGAACTACAGTGGTGCAGTGGTGATAAGAAGCAGACACACACTCTGTGAATATCATGTACAAGGTTGTGTGTGTGTGTGTGTGTGTGTGTGTGTGTGTGTGTGTGTGTGTGTGTGTGTGTAAGAGAGAGAGAACCAGGAATCGGTTCCATCACATTTGAAACAGTTTCCAGGTTTTCATCCCACTGTGTGTGTGTGTGGACTTTACATCTGCTATGCAATTAAAGGTTGCATAGGTTCTAAAAACCTTTTTGATTTCAGGGACAACCATAAGTTCCATTTGGAACCCCCCTACAGTAACCGTTAAGGAATCAGATCTCTAAGAGGGAACCGTTAAGGAAACAGATCTCTAAGAGGGAACCGTTAAGGAACCAGAATCGTTTACTTTTCCAAAGGTTCCCAACGCTACTACTTATAAGTATGTTGTAGGCGGCTTTCCGACTGATCCACCAGCCTGTGTGATCTGGGACAGTGAGTCTCATTCTTTAAAAAATATCAATGATCCACTATTTGATACGATTTTCATCACTGTAACATTATTTAATCTAATCAAATTCAACTCTGATGAGTGTGCATTTGTACACTCTGAGTTACAGTCCACATGGTTCCAAAATATCAATTATTGAGGTCCCCCTGCCCCTCCCCAGTTACCCCTGAGGGTTCCTGCCTGGACCCCATATTCTACTACTGCTACTCCAACACAAAGGTAGAAACGCTAAATTGTCAGAAGAGATTATGTTACAAATATTTAAAAAAACAATGTTAGTTTTCCAGTTTATGGCCCAAAAATGGAATGGACCGAGACCATCGTGATAACATGCTGGAACAGCGAATGGAATGGGGTTCCTGTTGAATTAATTAATACCTGTCCATGTTCATAGAGGGGTATCTAAATAAGATTGATCTAAGTAAGATTGGGGGGTGTGGGGGGGTGTGGGGGTGTTAGAGACACAATGGTGGGCCGTCTCTGATTAATTTCCCCAAGTCTCCCGTCTCCATGTAAGGACACGCTGGATGCTGGGCTCCTAGGAGTCATGGGCAACGTACGTGGTGATGAATGGCTGCCCGCACAGCCTTCATTAGCCGTGAGATAAATAGAGGACAGCCAAGAGACACATGGCCAGGAATCACAACACCGAATGGAGTGAATCCTTTAAATAGGCGAGGTGATAGAAAACGTTTACTCTCACAGAGAGAAGCTTATTGGATCCACACGTTAAAGAAATCAAAGCATTTCCAAAAGGTCTTACATAAGAGTTCATGTTGAATTGCTTTGTATATCCTATAACTGACTGTATACTTGTGTGGGTTTGTAATTTGAGAAGTACTAATAATATATGTTTTTAAAAAGTGCATTGCCTTACTATTTGGTTTACAACATAATAAGGTCACGATTGAAGGACGTTGTTGATTAGTTGAGCTACATCCAAAACAATGTGTGAGAGTGACACACACCAGGCCCTCTCAGTCCATCTAAACGTCATCTCGTCCCTTCCTGAGAGTCACACACACCAGGCCCTCTCAGTCCATCTAAACGTCATCTCGTCCCTTCCTGACCATCTCTTTCTGTTTTTGCTCCTCCTTCCAGATATGAAAAATGAGATCTGTGGGCCTTGGTAATATGTTGTGGCTCGTGCTCCAATCCATGCTCATGGGGGAGAATCTGATTAATATGATAAACGCCATGCTTCCATCCATGCACTTTCATTTGTTTCCCCCCCCCGCATTTATATGCATGTCAACAAACGCACAGTGTTAGCAGATGCATTCACAGCTTTTTGTCTATGCTTGTAGCGTACATTGGAAGTGCCGACGGTGAAATGAAAAACGTGTGTGTGTGTGTGTGTGTGTGTGTGTGCATGTATGTGTTTCCTGCGTCTTTTGGAAAACATCAGTCATATTATGTTGCAGGAACATGACCAAGGATGCAATTCTGTGGTTCAGAAACCAGCATGCAAATATGATTTTGTGTCACGATTTCTGTTCAAATATACAGATGAGAGGAGAGGAGACGAGAGTCCATGGCAGAGGAGAGGAGAGCAGTGGTTCTCAACCTTTTCAGACCGTCCCCAGTTAAAATAAAATCTTTTTTATGTTATTTGACAATTTGGCCAATATTTGACCAGTTTTTATAGTATAGTTTTTCTTTTTAGGTATTAGGTATTAAAAGTCCTACAGGTTGAGATCCACAGAGTAGCGGAGAGCAGAGGCCAATGCAGAGGAGAGGAGAGGAGAGGAGAGGAGAGGAGAGGAGAGGAGAGGAGAGGAGAGGAGAGGAGAGGAGAGGAGAGGAGAGGAGAGGAGAGGAGAGGATGGTTTGGGTGTTCCAGACTTACGTATGCAGGTGGAGAGTGTGGGGTCAGGAACGTAGTCAGCCTTACATCTGCATCTGTAGCTGCCCAGTGTGTTCAGGCACTCTCCATTGGGACACACTCCCTGGAGCTGGCACTCGTTAAAGTCTGCGAATCAACATAAGTGCACATAATAACACAATTATTGTTAATTAGTCCCAATGTTCGCTTTAGCTGTCTGTACCACTGTTATTAAAGGCTGTACTGCTTTTATTTGGCCAATGTTCTCTTTATTATGTTTGCATTATGTTTTACGTTTGCAGTGTCACTAAGTACATTTACTTACAGTAAGTACTGTACTTAACTAAAATTTGTACTCTACTTGATAATTTCCAATTTCAAATACTTTTACTTCTACTCCACTACATTTTACTTTTACTCAACCGTGGGTTCGACCGACTCGACACTGGGCACTTTCTGGTTCATTCTGGTTCCCATTCAGCAACACCAGCTGCCGCTTAAAATGTGATAAACACGACCTATTTTTGTTTTGATATATTCGGTTTTCCAATATGAATTTGGTTATAGACAAACGCTGAATTTGAAGCATGTGTTGGGGAATTTCAGTCCAAAATCTTTTAGCTTCCAAGATTCCATCTGTTCTTTTTCCACTTCTTCTGTTGTTCTAAAGGTCCAGGATTTGAACCTAGCGTGTGCAATCATCCTTGATTATACTGGTTTTCTCGCTATGACGTTCAAAAAGGTTGTTCCCTGTATTAAAACCAGGAAAACATCTGTGTCATCATTGACTCATTTTAGATTTTAGCGTTGGTAAAGCTTTGAATATAGCTATAGTTTTTTAAAGCTAACATTTTTAAACTCAAATCTCAGCTTCTGGGGGTTTCCTGAAATGAAATATTTGGAGGTAGGCAAATGCATATATTTTTTATCCCACGATTTTGTAACCCATTTTTCACCCCTGTGTCAATCATCTAATGTGATCCTGGGCTCTACACACCCTCCGGCAACCTGGGGAGAGCAACGGACTTAAAGGTTTTATGACATTCATTTTCATTTATTTTTCTTTTTTCTTTTAGGCTTTATGACCTCAATTACACCCAAAAAACCTGAACTTTGAACATTCAGTGGATTTTCTGTGGTCTGAAGTTTTCTTTGGGGTTTTTTGGGCCTTTTGAGCTACAATGAAAACAGGCAACACAGTGAAACAGTGACATCTGCTGGCAAATCCCATTGACATATATGGGATTTGCAGTAAGTGATGTCACTTACTGCCGGCAAATCAGAGCACCTGTTTGAGCCAGAAAACCCCAGATCACAGAAAATCTACTGAATGTTAAAAGTTCATGTTTTTTGGGTGCAATTGAGATTAGAAAACCTAAAAAAAACAAGAACAATTCCAAAACCTTTTTTTTAATGTCACAATCCCTTTAACTCATGCTTCCTTCATGCTTGAGTGTCCAAGTTGCTCCTTTACACCTGACAGGGGGGAGTTTCCCTGGTTAGACGTAGCACGTGTAAGGAACACGTTATTTCAACCATTTCCTTTCCCCTCCATCAGGCGCCCCGGCTGGCCAGGGGGAGGCAGTTTAGAGACCAGGATTACTGCATGTTTTTGTGAGGGTACCTACCCTAGGGGACACGGGGAGAACATGCAAACTCCACACAGAAAGGCCCTTTCGCCAACCCCGCCTTCGGGTATGGGCACTGATGACGCGGAGGAGGAAACACGCCTCCAGCACCCACAGCGCCCCGAGCGGGAATCGAACCCAGGACCTTCTAGCCGTGAGGCGACAGCACTACCAACTGTGCCACCGTGCCCCCCAAATGCATATATTTTGAGGGTCCTTCACAAGAAAAGAATTGAGCACCACAAATTAGCGACATACGTTTTTCAGAAAACTGCTAGGATTTAGAAGATTTTTTTTTTTTAATCTGGTTAATTTGCCAAATCCAGGGCCAGGATAATCAGAATGCACACACAGGAGATGTGAATAATAATGCTACTGCATACAGTACGCGGTAGGCGACAGGCAGCCTATCATTTTGAGAGGTTTCATGCGGACCATGAATATTTCATGGGGTTGCATCATAGTGCATGCCTTTACCAGAGGAGGACGTTCCATTTAGCGCTGTCAAACAGTGCCAGAATCACTTGGATCTTATTGCAGGTGACATTTTCCATCCTCGGGGCAGGTGAACGAGGGCATTTCTGAAACCTGTCTAGCTTCGCGGGACAGTTGATCCAAATCACCTTTATTTATGCACAGAACCTCAAAAGCAGGTGAGGATAAAGGTGTCAGCGTTTTTTGTTTTTTCTCCACAACATCAACCTCTCCTGCCAGGAATATCAATGACAGGCGGCCGCCGCATCCTGTTTAATTAAAGAGCCAAAGCATGTTTCCAGCAGCATATATAACATCTGTTCCTCCAGGCCACACCCATCGAGGCTGTCAATCACCCCCCCAACACATGATAATTATCCCCGAGGCCATAAAACGCCTTTTGCGATGAACCGAGGAGAAAGAGGGGGAGATTGGATTGAATCTCTGAGTGCTGTTTTGGCGCCTCAGGTGACACCGGCCATCACATATCACGTGTGACGTAAATAACCACTTTCTTCCCCCAAACCGTACTCTGTAATATCCGAGGTGGACCGTTTTCTGATTAAGATCAATTTTCCAATTTCCAATACTTTTACGTCAATACATTTATTTGAAAACTTATAGTTACTAGTTACTTCGTAGATTTTGATTATTATTACAAAACATACATCAACCACTTCTTGGTAAAGCATGGCCCACGCCAAAAGATTCTATGTATACTTTAGCAAGACAGTGGTTCCCAAATCCAAAAAAGAAATTTTGGGTCTAGTGAAAATAGCAGATCTACAAGTTCACAACGTGTCGCTTCACACCGCAATGTGAGATTGTAGATTGGCTATTTTCACTACTTCTTAAACATTTGTTTGCTAATTCATGGAATTTCTTCGATTTTTCTTCATGAAATTACTGAAAGAAAAGATCATTGAAATTTGTTTAAAAAAAACAAAAAACAAAACACACAAAATGTAGGGAACAAAAAATAAAGGACCCATAGAAATGTGTCCGCGACGCACAAATGGGTCCCGACCCAGTGTTTGGGAACCAGTGCTGTAGGATGCACCTGTAAACTATGTGAAATCAGTGCCCTCTGAAGAGCCGGGCAGTGTGCCAGGGACCTGGCACTACACACAGAGCATCAGGTGAACTCCATCAACTCACTGACACATTATCTCACATCTGTTTAATTATGCGTGCAACACCTACATACGCGTACCGTGCGGACAGAGCAGCACACACCGACAGGCCCGTGACATGGACAAGCTGGCGACCGGGAGAAGACGTGCACAGGCCGTTTTGTGCATGTGCCTACATGCACACGCATGCACGGAACGAGCACCCAAGCACACACGGACACCGTACGCAGAGGAACACGCGCACGCACAGACACATACTGTCTGTATGTGTGTATTGCACACACGCTAGCTTTGTAAAAGCTAGAGCAATCCTCCACTTTGATGCACTCCCTCATACTGCTCCAAGACACAGTGGCACCACATCTGGTGGTGAGTAAACACACACACACACACACACACACACACACACACACACACACACACACACACACACACACACACACACACACACACACACACACACACACACACACACACACACACACACACACACACACACACACACACACACCTACAGTAGCTGCAACCCAAGTAGAACAGAGATCAAGGGATGTGGAAGAAGAAGAAGAAGAAGAAGAAGAAGAAGAGTTGTTGTGGATTACAGCGAGACACGGCACCTCAAGAGGGAGAGCCAAGTATGGGACTCTGCTTCACACACACACACACACACACACACACACACACACACACACACACACACACACACACACACACTGGCAGCGCTCCGACGACTCGGCAGCAGCAGGTCTCGGCTCTCCTTTCAGAGCCCTCTCCCCGCTAGCCGCAGGCCTGGCAACCACCAGGGTACCGTGGCACCGCGCCACGCCAAAACAACCAGTGGTGACAGTGAAACCTGGACCCTCTGTTGGTGCTGTCAGGAGCCGCAAAGCTTACGTCAGTGTGGTTGCTGCGGAGACCAATGTTTTTACGGCGTGGCTCTGAAGGAGCTGAACCGTCTAGAAATAGGTCTGTCTGTGTGGGTCTGTCTGTGAGTCTGTGTGTTTGTCTGGGGCAAATCACAAACCGCTCCCGGCGCCAAATTTAATTTCACGCTGCCAGTAGGCCAAGGCAGTACGTCCGCTCATTTCTTTCCCCATATGTTTTATATTATTGATCATATTTAACTTTTATATCATAAAATGAAAGTCAATGGCGGTTGGGATTGAGCTGAATCCTTGGCGAACGTATTACGTTACAGACTGTCCACACAAAGTCTGACGGAAGCCACGCTGTTGGTAGACCCCGTCTTGCTTACTTCAGCCACCATGTGACTAAGCTTTTTTGGCACATAGGTCCTCATTCACAACGAAAATGTACGCACAGGTGTAAAGGAGATGCGTAATGATATCGTATTTATCCGTCCTCTCAAGCTACGATTAGGTCCCGTGTTATTCAGGGAAGCTGGTGTAATCACTTCATTTGTGCGGATCGCCGGTTGTACCCTTTCCGCATTTTTCCCAAGCGATTCGCCTGGTGTCGCCACACCATATAAGGCAACAGGAAATATCGAAATACGTCATCATAGCCTGCACAGATCAAGTTATACAACAGTGAACCGCGATGAGCTTGTAGAGCAGTTCATTTTGACAGGCGGGTCTCTGAACGGACAGATCTTCAAGCAAACAGTGCAAGTTATATGTATATAATTATAAACGAAACTTGCCAACTTGGCACACATTGCTTCACTCCTTGTTAAATGTCAGAACGTTAATAAGTTAACTGATGTTACAGTTACTTTCACATATGAGAAAGAAGTTAATTTGTACAGTTCACCACACGACCAAATGCTATATTAAAACTCGGCAATGATAAAAGCCCTTACTGATGATTGATGAATTGCCATGCACTGCAGGGTTATAAAAAAAAAGAAAGAACAATTGCACACTCGCCTGCAGAGGTAAAATAG
Organism: Protomyctophum parallelum; assembly: GCF_964188405.1. NCBI lineage: Eukaryota > Metazoa > Chordata > Actinopteri > Myctophiformes > Myctophidae > Protomyctophum > Protomyctophum parallelum. The sequence goes on along the minus strand of NC_139704.1, from coordinate 15,243,269 downwards.
ATATCCGATACTTTTTTTTTTTATCAGAGCTGTATTGATTCATGCGGGGAAGGTCCGTCTTTTAGATTAATATCATCTCACTGTCATCTGTCTGAATGCCATGTGGAGAATGGATTTGTTCTGATCATGGACACGTAGGCATATAGAGGATGCACACACACACACGCACACGCCACACACACACACACACAAACACACACACACACACACACACACACACACACACACACACACACACACACACACACACACACACACACACACACACACACACACACACACACACACACACACACACACACACACACACACACACACACACACACACACACACACACACACACACACACACACACACACACACACCTCCAAAATCCTCATCTCCACTCTTTTCTTGAGGATAATTATGACTGACAGGGTGAGGACAGGTTCAAAAGCCACTTGTCGAGAGCAGGCCTGATTCAGTGTGTCTCTCAAGAGCTGTCCAACCGTCCACTGTGATCACATCCACATGTGATACTGGTAGAGGGAGATTTATAAACTATCACACAAAGTCAGACACGCTGTTGGTAGACCCTGTCTTGTTTACTTCAGCCACCATGTGCCTAGGCTTGGGAACCGGAGGAACAGGATCAAACATTGAGGACCCAGGAATCGGTTCCATCACATTCTGAACCGTTTCTGGAACCGTTTTCATCACACTGTCAGAGCTGTTCACATAACCACCAGAACTCTGAGAGTGTAGACATAGTTCCGGTTGTACACTCTCAGAGTTACAGACCTGTTGGGCTCCATTTGGAACCCCCTATAGGGAGATGTATAAACTATGGCAGTGGCTTCTCTCACACCTCAAACCCTGCCTCTCTGAATACATCAAATATCTGTCTCTAAGTGACGAGAAGAAATTAAGGATGAAATAAACTAAGAAATTAAGGCAAGAAAGAAAGAAAGAACGGGTGTAGCACCACCAGATGGCACTCTCTGCAGGTACAGCCCACAAAGCGCAAAGAGAGAGAATGTGTCCAACAGGACCACATGTGTGAAAACAAGCACGCTGGGGGAGAGGGGAGAGAGAGAGAGAGAGATAATGATCTCCTTGTCAAAAAGACATATGCATTTCATCTCCATGACTTTTTGCTAGTATTCCCCTTTATTCAAAATGTTTTCTCTCTCTCTCTCTCTCTCTCTCTGTTGCAGGGTTTCTGTATGCGCGCATGGTGACAAATGACTTGTTTGAGCCTCATTTCTCTCAGCTGATGCCACTGAGAAAACAATGTACTTTCTTCCCTCGCCCTCTGTGGGAGTCACACATAAAGTAAACAATGCCGGTGCAGCAGGAGCGGTGTTGAACAAGTGTGGCACGATGTGGCATGGAGTGTGTGTAAGTGTGTGTGTGTGTGTGTGTGCGTGCGTGTGTGTGTGTGTGTGTGTGTGTGTGTGTGCGCGTGTGCGTGTGTGTGTGTGTGTGTGTGTGTGTGTGCGTGTGAGCGTGTGTGTGTGTGTGTGTGCGTGTGTGTGTGTGTGTGTGTGTGTGTGTGCGCGCGCGAGCGCGTGCGTGCGTGCATGTGTGTGTGTGTGTGTGTGAGGTGCTGTACTCTTACCTTGGCAGTGAGAGTTGTTGATGCGCTTGTAGCCCTGGGGGCAGTCGATCAGTGGGATGGCTAAAGAGAATATTGAAGAGATTGATTGAAATAATAGGAGATAGAATGAGATATGTTGATAGAAAATTGTAGAGACAAGGAGAAAAATACGTTACATGTTAACACTTAGACTGCGGCCGTGTGGCCACAAGTGGTAAATAGCTTGCGCGGGGCCGGAATTGGGGAGATTACAAGTCAAGTACTTCCGTTTTCCCTGATCGGAGGAGGCTTGAAGACCTCCCATTGTAAGAAAAGGCTAATGTTAGCATTAGCTCACACTAGCTATCTTTCTCGAGAAACGTTTATATTTCAATCGCGATGAAAATTCAGAAATCAGATCCGAACCTTGGATGTCTGATCAGCACAACGGACAGCGACGTCGTTTTCGAGAGAGCCAAAGAAGATCCTAATTATAACAGTCTACACATGCACGAGCGTGTTCCATTCAGGGCAAAAAGTTGTTTCAGATCCACATAAAGTGATATAAAACGTATATATACGTCAATCGCAGACAACAGATGGCTATTAATTAAGACCGGGAAAGAATCTGTATAATTTTTTTTAAAGCATATACCCTCGCTCAGATATCATACATTTTACAAGTAGGCCTACATGTGCACAGGCATAAGTGCATGTTTCTTCACGTTCACACAACCAAACAAAATATAATCTATTGTCATTGTGATGTGAAGGCTAACTGCACAGCGAGAGACGGTAAGGTGGTTGTTACTCTGGTTTATCACAAATGACAGGGTGTTGTATACAGCCTTTGCCCCACTTTGATCTCCAATCACTAATTCATGGCGTTGCCTTCGAGAGCAATCTCTCAGCATATTACCAGCTAGCTGTTCTGGTGACTAGCATAGCATCACTGCTCATGCCGAAGGGAAATTAGATTTTGGCCAAATGGAAATATTCACCATATACAGTAAAAAAGAAAGAAAGAAAATCCTCATTTGCATCTGGTGGTTTGGTCAGTGCTCAGTCTCGGAAGCACAACCAATCAAATCAATGAAATGATCAGATTGATGCAGCCAGGTCCTAGCAGATCACATTAGAATGAAATGATCAGATTGATGCAGCCAGGACCTAGCAGATCACAAAGGCAGCAACTGATCAAGGCTACGAGTGAGCTTCATTTGAACCATGTGCATTTAAATAGATTGTCATTCCCTCTGGTCATTGAACTTCCAGGGCAAAACAGGTGTAAGACATCGTCCCCTCCATCCCCCTCCCTGCTACTTCCAAATGCCAAACATCATATATTCATGCCGCTTCATCTTGGGAAAGGTTGACACTAATTACTTGCGTGGTAAAATGCCACAGAATGCAGCCAACATCTGGTTGACAAGTTCTCTGGTTGAGTTTGAAAGAGAGAAAGCGAGTGAAGGGCAGGGGGGTGGGACCGTGGGGGGGGGGGTGAGATAGAGGGAGAGGGGCGACGAGAGAGCTAAGAGAGAGAGGGAGGGGGCTTAGATACAGTAGATAGAACAACACCAGAATGAGACAGAGGCAGAGAGAGAGATACAAGCATGCAGAGCTAGATAGTAAACAACAGCCACAGACAGCGTGTGCAAGGGAGAGAACAAGAGACGGAGAGAGAGAGAGAGAGAGAGAGAGAAGAGAGAGAGAGAGAGAGAGAGAGAGAGAGGGAGAGAGAGAGAGAGAGAGAGAGAGAGAGAGAGAGAGAGAGAGAGAGGACACATAGCATGATGACATGGGGAGAAAGGTAAAGAGAATATGACAGAGGCAGAGGCAGCCTGAGGACACGTTCCTGAAAGGTATTGAAATCACATTTCCTGTGTTACCCCTGGCTCAGAATAAAGCCACCCACTTTTAAGCTGAGAGGAGTGACACGGGCTGGAAAAGTCAAACTCCAAACTCTCCTTGTGCGGCTAAGTGGCTCTAGACTTGTAAGAGGCTAGTGGCGGACAAAGGCACCCAGTGGCGAGGTGGTACCCAAATACCTGCAAGGAGATTGTTAACTTACTCAACAGGAGAACAACAAGGCCATGTTTGTTTGCGGGTAAAGCCCAATTTATATACCAGCTACAAGTGTCTCCAGGGCACAATGAGGTGGTTCATGGCATGTCTAACCTTACGCCCCTGCCATTCCTGGGGACGAAACAGAGGGAGGGGGAACACTGTGGTCCCACAGTCCTCTCTGTTTGGTCTGTTAAGAAATAATATAGACTTGGCAATGGAGAGGCCAGGAGAATAACTCTCTCTTTCTATACTGTTTTGTGTGGTTCAGTGATCGGGGGTTGTTGTTTCAGTTTGACACAGTTATATAAACCCTAACATTTTCACCTACTCCTAAGCAACAAGAGGGGACCGATAGCTAAACAGAGTCATCCAAGGTAAAGCGTTTTCAACTGTAATACGATGTGAATCAAAGAGAGTTGATATAGACGAGGGAGGCCCCGCAGAGTCCAGAACCAAATAAGCTGCTTTGCTATTATATGATAGCGATCAAATGAAAGGCTTTAATCTATTTGTGGAGAGCTCTCTGTGCTAATGGTGCTTTGATATCTGTCTGAGAGGCGGAGGAAGGGATAGTTCTCTGGGTCAAATTAGCTTTTTATTTACTTCCTCTGAGGTCATTCAAGTGAAACTAGTATACCCCCCGCCCTAACATGCAACTGCCTCCCACGTCTGAGTTTAAAGGGAACCCTCGCCATGCAAATACACAATTGTCAGGACGGACGCAAGCCCACACACACTCAATGGTACGTGCATCTTCTCATGCTCTAAGTCCCATAACTTTGGCTTTTGGGAGAAATTTAAATTTTCTATAAAAGGGAGCCGGGAGTTTGGGACGTCTACCAGCTACTGCACATGGAACGGAGCTTCAGCCAAGCTCCTAATCTACTTCCCCTCTCTCCTGCCTACTCTGGCTAACAACCTCTCTAAAATAAGCCACAAGGGGGCAGGAAGCAAGGGGTGAGGGGGTGGTGGTGAGACGGGGGGCACACCGAATGCCACAGAGGCATTTAGTGCCCCCCCCCCCCCCCCCCCCCCCGCCCCCCCTCCGGAAATAAACCCCAGGGTGAACGTCGCCCGTCTTTTTATACCCAGATAAACACAAGGGCGGTATAATGTTCTTCACTCGCAGTGACTCGGCTGCTTTATTCTGCCTGCTGCCAGCTGATGCACGGCGTCGGTGCACTTTAACCACTCAAACACTCTACTCTTAGTAAAGGGACCTGAGTTACAACTGTATTTTGACCCATATTCAGCTATTAGTGTAGATTTTCGTCTTACCCAAACATTTCATTCCTATTGACAATTAATGGAGAATTTACATCATATGTGAATGAGCAAATCGGCTATTTTTGTCCTACACAAACATGAAATTCCCACTGAAAATGAATGGAGAAAGTATGTCATATGTGGACGAGCAAATCCACATGTTACGCCATGATGATGTACGATGTTAGGTGCGCCCCTCACTTCACATTAATCTCTACAACAAATCTTGTTGCGACCAGTTGTAAATTTTGTAAAGCTTGTAAATCTGCAATATTTGTCTATTTGTTTTATAGATGTTATAACGATAATGCTTTAACACAGTAAAAGTCCTGAGTGTTCATTTAAATCTACGAGTGTAAAAATGGACACACAGTTAAATCAACACGCTAGGATTTCACAGCTTACAATTATATCCTTGAAATACTGTGGTGGTGGTGTGGTCTTACAGACAGGATGACAGTGATGACAATGTTGTCACTCTGAATATATTGCCGTTGGAATGTAGGGACATTGTATATTAGTCTTACTAGTGTGTCATGGAGAACTTGTGCTGGGAGACACGGTGAGGTTCCCCCACTGTCACTCACATGACATTGTGACTCTGAACAACGGCGTTCTAAGAGCTCACTGAAGCAATACCGATATATTGTAGTTACACTGCGGTGCCAAATATGGCTTGCGATATTTGTCATTTCATTTCAATGAATGTCACTGAGCTACATTTTTCTTGCATGCCTTTATGCTTTCCTACGTCAAGCACAAGAGTCCATGAAGTGGAATGAAATGTCAATTCCGATTACTTTAAAACTTCTGTGTATAGTTTGTTTCTGCCTGAGGCTGGCTCTCCACAATTGTCAGACATTTGTTAGCATTGCAGCGTATCAGCGTTTCCAAACTTTAAACAAGTGAGTGGGAGAGATGAAGCTGATATGTCTGGATTGGGGAGACTGCCTCTGTTGCATTTCATCCAAATATGGACAAAACACGGCGTTGTGTTGTAATGCCTGGCTGTGAGAAACAAAAGAAAGCATAGTGACTAGTTCGGGAACCACCGAAAAGTGAGATTCTTTAGAAAGAATGTTGTTAGGTGAGTCAGTAATACGCACAGATCCATGTTTTAAGAGGAATCGGATTGTTTCTGGAAAACAAGACGGGACCGAGGAAGCACCAGAGTCGGCTCTGTTTGCCATGTGAGTCAGTACAGACACTCATGTGTGTGTTTCACTGGACTCACTGTTTCCTCCATCCATGCACTGCCCATTCCCTTCCTCTAATGTCCTCTTTGCCCCCACATGTCATTTTCTCACTGAACACCCCTCCCCCCCCCCCCCCCCCCCCCCCACACACCACACACACCTTTAAAACTGTTCAAATGTGCCAAACGCCTCTGCCTCAGGACTCGCCCCATTCTTGGACCAGGCTAAAAAAATAATGTGAGAAGTACATTTCTCATAAACTAGACCCAGAACCAGTGGTGTAAAGTACCTAAGTACTTCTGTCAAACATTTTGGTATTTTCTTTTACTTTAGTGTATTTAGAGTATTTCCAATGTTCAATACTTTTACTTCTACTCCACTACATCTGAGGAAAATATTGTACTATTACTCCACTATGATCATTTGAAAACTTAAACTTTTTAGATTTAGATTTGTATTACTAGTAAACATACATTAACCACTTGAGATTTTGAAAATAGCTGATCTACAAGCTCACATTGGCAAGCACGCAATGCGTAGGCCTCCTTTTGTCTTTCTTCTTCTTCCGCCATTATTTTCTTTTCTTTTTTATTGTTAGTTTTTTACAAACCTTAGCAATAAGATAGAGGGGCTATGCCAAACGGCCAAGAAACAGAGCAAAACAACCATTGGTCAAAGGGTGGCGCTATAGCACTGAATTGAAAAATGCTAACTTTGAACTGGAATAGCTCATGAACCATTTGACCTACAGCGATAGAACTTCATTACATAGAATTATGCATCTCCTCAAGAGGAACAACTTTTCCACTTTGACCTTTGACAATAGGGCTTGCAAACCTCGCACCTTTGGTATGCAAATTTGGTGGGTGCGCCATTTTGGCTGTGATGAGTCACTACAATAGAGCGGCGCAGTCCCTCCCCCTTTCAGAACAACGAACGGCCCAGGAAATGAAAACGCAATGCATTTCCCCATAGGCAGTTTTTATTTAATTTATTTAAAGACCTTTTAAGCGTCGTACGAAGCCAACTTTTGTCGTGACAAATCATGACAACACACACAATATTTCAGGCCAAACAAAGAATTAGAAAGTAGAAAAGAACGGCAGGTTACAACACTTTTTTTTGTTGTTTTTCTTCTTTATAATTATTTGTTTGGTCCATCGACTAATATCGCACTAGCTGTATATAGGAGTGGCTAGCTGTATATAGGAGGGGCTAGCTGTATATAGGAGTGGCTAGCTGTATGTAGGAGGGGCTAGCTGTATATAGGAGGGGCTAGCTGTATATAGGAGTGGCTAGCTGTAGGAGGGGCTAGCTGTATATAGGAGTGGCTAGCTGTATATAGGAGGGGCTAGCTGTATATAGGAGGGGCTAGCTGTATATAGGAGTGGCTAGCTGTATATAGGAGGGGCTAGCTGTATATAGGAGGGGCTAGCTGTATATAGGAGGGGCTAGCTGTAGGAGGGGCTAGCTGTATATAGGAGGGGCTAGCTGTATATAGGAGTGGCTAGCTGTATATAGGAGGGGCTAGCTGTATATAGGAGGGGCTAGCTGTATATAGGAGTGGCTAGCTGTATATAGGAGGGGCTAGCTGTATATAGGAGGGGCTAGCTGTATATAGGAGGGGCTAGCTGTATATAGGAGGGGCTAGCTGTAGGAGGGGCTAGCTGTATATAGGAGGGGCTAGCTGTATATAGGAGGGGCTAGCTGTATATAGGAGTGGCTAGCTGTATATAGGAGGGGCTAGCTGTATATAGGAGGGGCTAGCTGTATATAGGAGTGGCTAGCTGTAGGAGGGGCTAGCTGTATATAGGAGGGGCTAGCTGTATATAGGAGGGGCTAGCTGTATATAGGAGGGGCTAGCTGTATATAGGAGTGGCTATATAGGAGGGGCTAGCTGTATATAGGAGGGGCTAGCTGTATATAGGAGGGGCTAGCTGTATATAGGAGTGGCTATATAGGAGGGGCTAGCTGTATATAGGAGTGGCTATATAGGAGGGGCTAGCTGTATATAGGAGGGGCTAGCTGTATATAGGAGTGGCTAGCTGTATATAGGAGGGGCTAGCTGTATATAGGAGGGGCTAGCTGTATATAGGAGTGGCTAGCTGTATATAGGAGGGGCTAGCTGTATATAGGAGGGGCTAGCTGTATATAGGAGGGGCTAGCTGTATATAGGAGGGGCTAGCTGTATATAGGAGGGGCTAGCTGTATATAGGAGGGGCTAGCTCCCCTCAAATATTAAGTGAGGGGCGCTCTTATCATCGTACTCGTACATCATCATAGGACAAAAATACAGATTTGCTCGACTACATACATACAGGTATGACGTAGATTCTCCATTCATTGTCAATGGCCTTTAATGTTTGTGTTAGGACAAGAATCTACACTATAGCTGAATATAGGAGGGGCTAGCAAAAACTGTAGTAAACATGTGGGTACTTACATGGATTCTTGGGACATTTCTGGCATTTGTGGAAACCCCAGGAGGTCCCGATGGACGCACAGCAGTCCTCCTGTTTACTGAGTCCTGGGAGAGCCTTCCCACACTGATACACATAACACACAGTCAGAGAGAGAGAGAGAGAGAGAGAGAGAGAGAGAGAGAGAGAGAGAGAGAGAGAGAGAGAGAGAGAGAGAGAGAGAGAGAGACAGAGACAGAGACAGAGACAGAGACAGAGACAGAGACAGAGACAGAGACAGAGACAGAGACAGAGACAGAGACAGAGACAGAGACAGAGACAGAGACAGAGAGAGAGAGAGAGAGAGAGAGAGAGAGAGAGAGAGATTAAAAGGTGAGGGATGGAAATTGCAGATGAGGGAGAATAGATGAAGAAAGAGGGGGATATAGGTAGTGGGATTGAAAAGAAAGATGTGGAAAGCGTGAAAGAAGAGGGAGAAGATAGATTGGAAGAGATAATGGAAAAATCAGTGTTATTAAAGTAAGTAATCTGTGTTGTGTTTAAACAGTCTGACAGACTGCACACACACACACACACACACACACACACACACACACACACACACACACACACACACACACACACACCTCATGATTCATCCAGTGCGAAACAGATGGGCACACTGAGATAAGAACGTGCATCTTTTTTCCCTTTCCAACCATCCCACTGATAAGTCTCTTATCTTTACAACACCAATTTGACTGCAGAATGCAAACCAAATTGAACAGCGCTCCGAAGAAGCAGATAAGTGAACAACACACCAGTATAGCTAAAAACCTGGCAAGTTATTCAGATAAAGATCTGTACTTTCTTGATATAAGCCGCTTAGACAGACGAGATGTACTGAAATGCGTCCGGTTGGAATGATTTAAATGGGTGATTTCTGTCTGAGTGGTTGGCTGTCCTTTTAGACGAGGGTAGAATCCTGAATAAAATAGCTTCAGACTGGTCTGACTGACCAAAAAACATCTCTCTGACCAACAATAATGGTTCATTTAGTTGAACCTTGTCTGTCTATCTGTCTGTCCATCCGTTCCGCATGTAAAGTTTTCCACCAGAGAGTGCAGAAAACACAGAAACAAACTGGGGATGACACCTCAAAAGAAAGGAATAACTATGCACACATACATCTACAGTAGTGGTTGCCTTTTTCGTTTTGTTACTGTTGAAAGATAATTGATCACGATAGGGTGCCAGGTAACTCATTTAGGGCTGAACATTTCAAAAACTGATTTCAACTCATCAAATTGCCTCAGCTTGATTCAGATTGTGTTATTGCCATTAGTGTGTCAGTGTGGCAATGCTTATGTAAATGCATTATGTAACTGTAGTTTCTTCAAGTTTTTCTTCTTAGAAAAGTCAGAATAATAGAAATAATAATAGAAATGGGGGCGGGGGGGGGGGGTCAAAAACAGGGAAAAGGCGAAACGTGTGTTGTTGTTTTTTTCCCATGATTTTGTAACCCATTTTTCACCCCTGTGTCAATTATCTAATGTGATCCTGGGCTCTACACACCCTCCGCCAACCTAGTCATGGGACATGGGGAGAGCAACGTACTTGAACTCATGCTTCCTTCATCCCTGAGTGTCTAAGTTGCTCCTTTACACCTGACAGTGGTGAGTTTCCCTGGTTGGACGTAGCGGGTGGAAGGAACACGTTATTCCAACCAGTTCCTTTCCCCTCCATCAGGCGCCCCGGCGGGCCAGGGGGAGGCAGTTTAGAGACCAGGATTACTGCATGTTTTTTTGTGAGGGTACCTACCCTAGGGGGCGCGGGGAGAACATGCAAACTCCACACAGAAAGGCCCTTTCGCCAACCCCGCCTTCAGGTATGGGCACTGATGACGCGGAGGAGGAAACACGCCGCCAGCACCCACAGTGTCCCAAGCGGGAATTGAACCCATAGTATTGAATATGTATAGTTTATTATGTATAGTGTATGTATAGTTTCATCATATAGATATTCCGCTGTTACCTTCTTAGCTTACGCATGTTTCATGATAAATGCTTTTATGTGATGTATTCCCATGATTTTGTTCTTGCTTAAATGTAAGTCGCTCTGGATTAAGAGCGTCTGCTAAATGCCTAAATTGTAAATTGTAAATTGTAACCCAGGACCTTCTAGCTGTGAGGCGACAGCACTACCAACTGTGCCACCGTGCCCCCGGAAACGTGTGTTTTGTTGGTGGTGCTCCTTGCTCAGCTTACCTGACTTCCAGTGGTCTCCTGGAAGCAGCGGCCCAGCTGGCTCTTAGAGGTGACGGGCTGGTACTGGGGCACCTGGTAGCCATGCTGGCTGGGGTAGACCACATTGTGGCCCTGGTGCTGGATCTTCTGGCTGCTCTCCACGTGGTGGTAGGTGTAGCTGGAGGAGGAGGAGGAGCCTGGCTGGTGCCCTCTGTTGTGGTTGTTGTTGCTGTCCAGCTGAGAGACCTGGTGGATCTGGACCGACGCTTCTGGGGGATGCTTGACGTGTATGTTGACGATGTTGGGACTATACTTCACTGGAGGAGAAAGGGCACATGGGAAAGGCAGGGCTAGTAGAACTATCGCCTTTAATAAGTGCACTCAACATGGCTATTCATCACTACTCATGCAGTCAGGAACACTCCAGTCATAGATTTAACAATTTATTACAACTAATGGAATACTGGCGCGGACGGCTTCGCTGTTAATGATGCTCCCTGAATTTACCAAGCTGCATACTAAGCTAACACTCACAGTAACTCTCACAACATCCCTACTTTCTATAAACCTATAAAACTGTACCATTACATATTATTAGTCAGTAATAGACACCTATTACAGCATTTAAGACATTCTTTTTACAGCTATTGCGATAGATACTAAATGCTTGCTATTACTTGATCGCCCCATTTGGTCACACACATTTAAAGCCTGATTTATGCTTGGCCAACAGTGTTGCGCCATCTGTCACTCAGCTAAATTAAATCCAACTGGAAAAAAAGTGTCTTGTCTGATCAAGTTTGTTGCTGGCAGGTCGGTGGACATAGTTTGACATTGCTCTAATCCAGTTATTGTTAATGTCACCTACCCATATTGTCGACCTCGGCCACCCCATCCCTAAATGTACACTCCTCCCACATTATTTACTTGATTGATTGATTGCTTTAGTTGATTGGGTCTTACCAGGGTTCTGTCCATTGCTGTAGGTCAGGGGCAGTGTGTGTGTGGAGTGGATATGGGATTGGCTGTAGCTGCCGGATGTCTGCTGCTGATGGTGTCCGTTCTGAATGGGCATCTGGCAGAACTTTCCGGTAAAGTTGGGCGGACACTGACACTTGTCCCTGGCACTGCACTTGCCGCCATTTATGCAGGGCAGATGGCACACCACTGAAAACGCACAACGATAGCAGTTAAGAACAATCTGCACCCAAGCAACCCTAAAGTGAATGATGATTTTATGTAAGGAAAAAAAGCATGCACATGCTGTACGCGCGCGCACACACACACACACACACACACACACACACACACACACACACACACACACACACACACACACACACACACACACACACACACACACACACACACACACACACACACACACACACACACACACTTAAGGTGTGCTAATGTCTCTTCTTTGTCTGTCAGGGAAGAACATAGGTACAGTAATTGAGCAATTATGTGATTTGCACCACGCAAACATAAGCCGGGACTGGAGACACCGCAGTGTCATCATGAAAAGGAGAAGAACGCTATATAGTGTTACTGTGAAATATTATGCCATGACAGGGAAAATGGTGTGATGCTGTTAATTATATGTCTGATGCAATGTGAACCCACTGCTGCCGTGTTTCGTTAAATCCATTTAATTTGCAAGCTAACCTTTCACTAAACTCTATAGCAGCAATGAACAGTCAGAAGAACCAACTGTTGAGAAAGACCAGTCTGTCTGCCATGAGTTACATGTTACATGACATGTCTGTCAGCTACTATCTTTTATATGTTGTATCATCTCACATGCATGCATTGCACGCACATGCACACGCACACGCACGCGCACACACACACACACACACACACACACACACACACACACACACACACACACACACACACACACACACACACACACACACACACACACACACACACACACACACACACACACACACACACACACACACACACACACACACACACACACACACACACACACACACACACACAATAGTTTCGAAATGCTGAAGAAAGTAATCCCATACAGATAAAGCAGCCTCTTGCTTTGTTTGACATTTTGCCCAAAGACCTTCCAATACAGCCTTCTTTCTTCCACTGATTGATCTTTCTTTTGTTTTCTCATCTCCTCGTTCCCGGGACCTCCTTGAGGAAAAGGTTCGCTGTGCTTTTTGCCAGGGCTGTGAATGAAGCCCACAACTTGACTAACAAACGATGGATCCGTGGCAAGTTTGTGCAAGAAACACAGCCATCCTAGTATATCACGCAACTGTTGGCCCGATCAACCTATGGTTGTCTTCCCTGGGTTTTCCACACCATTACACATTCAGCGCGCTTGCCCAAACCCTCGTCGCCCGACTCCCTCGCCATCAATATTCATCAGCGTGGCACGGGCAGCAAATGATCCATTATGCCCGGAGACTGCATAATTTCTCAGCAGACCTACTTTTAACCCATTAAAACCGGGAAGGCATTTTTCGATTTTAACCACCTTAACCGTTATTTTATACTTTGGCTATTCAAAAAAAGTAGATCTGCTATTTTTGGAAAATCGTGAAAATATTTGCAAACTTTGTAATATATATTTTTAAAGCGATCATTTTTAACTCAAATCTTTCCTTCTGGGGGTCCACTGGAACAGAATATTTAGAGATGGTGGGTCTGCAGCCAAGAAAACGTTCGAGAACCACTGATATAGTTTTTCAGAAAACCCTTTTAGAAGACACTTGTAGAATCGCCCTCAGGGTTTTAATGGGTTAATTGAGGAGCCTGGTAATGTAATGTATTCATGTATTCATTTGGAGGGGTTTGTTTTCCATCCTAGCTGTGACACCGCGGGCCTGTTTATATAAAAAAAAGCACTCCAGTCCAAGATAAGGCCGTTCACTCTGAAGGCGCCGGCACCCATGTGATGACAAAGCATTAGCCCCGTGACAGCTGCAGCAGTCAATGAGGACGGTAATGATACACTCTGCGAGTGTAAACACTGGGGTTTTCAGGGTGCTTCAGAGTGCATCTCTGGACAGTGGAAAGTGAGCAAGAAAAATAAATTGAGCGAGACCGAGGCGAGACTCTTAGCCTTCCACCTGTTTTGCTTCTTCTTTTTACTTTCTGTTATGACAACAAGACACTGACTATATTCACACGCCAGCCATTTTACTCTTGCATCATACTTGAGGCCGGGGTGCACGCTTAATGTAAGCCCTACAGTATACATAGAGCACTTCAAGGTACGATGCATTCCAGCAACATTAGCTGATCTACAAGCTCACAACGCGGGATGATGGGACTTATAGCATTTTGGAAACATGCTGAAAATTTGCCCAAAATAGGGACACCACCCATTAAAACCGGCACATCACTTTGTGCCACGCTATGAGCTTGTACATCTGCTATTTTTGAACATTTTTGAAAAATCTTGAAAGTGCTGAATAATTTTGAATCATGAAATTTGAGTGATTTAGAAGATATGAGAAGAATCGCCCTGAGTACTCTGACCTTTTGCATCACATTGTACTCTCTCGCTCTCTCTTCTTGTGTCTACGACTTTACCGTATACACATTTGAGTCTGTCCGTCAGTATGTCCTCTCTCTCTCTCTCTCTCTCTCTCTCTCTCTCACTCTAAGTGTTGTCAGCCACCCAAGGATTATTCACCCACAGAAGTATTTCCTTCAGAGCACCAGCTAGTCTCCACATGTCTTGCACACGCTCACTTTAGCTCCCCACACTCATTAGGCACACCAAATTTGAATATACTGTAGGAAACGCCCATATACAACATACATATATATACGCATACGCATAGTATAGGCCTATATATAGCAGTCTTCTCAGTAAGTACCAGCTTTCAGGCGGTGTGGTGAAGGTTTTTCTTTCTTTCTTTTTTCCTTTTTTTTTGCTGAGGCGCCCTCTGGAAAAGAGCTGAGGGAAGCGAATCCCTCCAGTGTATTTGAAATATGTGTCAATGGCGTGTGGGTTGGTGGCATGAATCAAGCTGTCAGTCCGGTCTGCAGCCGGCCAGCAGACACAGACGGCAGGGGAGGGGGGGAGTGGAGTCTGTGGTGTGGTGCTTGTTTGCGTGCGTGCGTGCATGTCTGTCTGCGTGTGTGTATGAATCTCAGTCAGTCAGTGCAGCCCTTTGCGTCTGTACCGTCACCTGCACAAGATATTTGCATGTAAAGAGGTGTGTGTGTGTGTGTGTGTGTGTGTGCGTGTGTGTGTGTATGTTTATGTTTATGGCCGGTTCATATGCATGAATGTCTGTCTGTCACACTGTCTGCACTCGTGTTTGTGTGTGTGTGTGTGTGTGTGTGTGTGTGTGTGTGTGTGTGTGTGTGTGTGTGTGTGCAGAAGTGCATTCATACTAATTCATCCATGTGTGTGTGTGTTGGAAAGGCCTGCGCAGTGGGGACTTGGTGCCTGCAGTGTGCTGCTCAGCTCCTGCAGCCTCTCCCAGCGGGCGTCCAGACATAAGCAAACCTCTGCCTGCCCTGAGGGGGGATACTACTACTGACGCTGACAGTCCCCCCTCTCCAACACGCACACGCAGAGAAATTCCTGGGAGGTGTAATAACAATTGCCTCTGAGATGTAGTGTAGTAGAAGTAAGAAGCACTGAAAATGGGAAATACTCCAGTAACGTAAAATAATTATTGGAATCTCCTCTCCACAACCAGCCATGAGTCAATTGCTCTACTGAGCGTGAGAGAAACTTAGTAATCGCTTTCGACGCTCTATCACATGCCGTCTGAGAACACGTCAAACAAGGATATAACAGGCCAGAGAAATTCCTGGGAGGTGTAATGTGCGCTATTTCCACAAACATGTACGGGAGATATTATGGTACACTATAGTACACATGCGAGAATTAAAACGGAATGCTTGTGGTAAGAGCATGCTTGTGTCTAGCATTTCAAAGGGAAAGCATTTATATGTACTTTGTCCATTTAATAACAATTATATGTGTGTTGCATTCAGGCCATTTGTGCGGGCAGCGGGAGAATAAATGAATTGCACCTCCAGCTAGCGTGCAACAAGGAGGCATTATCCATTCATTTGGGCACAGGGCCTGGCATGCGGAGCATCCAGACCGCTGCAGCGGCTAAACCCCAAAGAGTCGTTTCGCTTAGAGTTTCCTCCTCTAGCTAGAGGACTGGGTTCTTTAGGATTTGCAGTGGTGACACATAACGACAGAGGTAATAAATCTGTTTCTCCCAAACCCTGTCATTATGGTGACAGTAACACAGTTCAGAAACCCCACATCCTCGTCTCTGATTCCATCTGTGGCTCAAAAAGCTCCTCCGCTCAAATGTCTCTCTCCCCCCGCACGTGCACACACGAACGCGCACACACGAACGCGCGAGCACACACACACACACACACACACACACACACACTGCACACACACACACACACACACACACACACACACACACACACACACACACACACACACACACACACACACACACACACACACACACACACACACACACACACACACAATTTTCTATTCCATCCTCTCTATACTGTACTTCTGCCTCTCAGAAGAGACGTCTCTTGCATTTCTGAGCCGCACACGCACACGCACACACACACACACACACACACACACACACACACACACACACTGGCACCCACAGTAAATAGAGTACTAGCTCACAATGAAGGAAATGTGTCCGAGATAAGTCACATCGGTATTCAGTACAATGTGGTCTCATTCCATTCTAACCCGTTTACATTGCGTTTCCGTCTAAAGCAGATCACAATCAGCGAAGCAAACAGTCGCTATCAAGGAGAAACCCTTGAAGAACAACAGCATCGGTTAGCCTTACCGCCAGAGATACCACAACACTTGACATGATGAATGAAGGAATGAGCGCCTCGCGCTAAATGACAGCCACGCCTGTTGGCCATGATGATGCCATATCTGCCGCAATGACAACGTCTAACCGGAATCCACGGCGGCACCGGCACCTGGTGGGTGTTCACCGGGGCGGCGATTTTAAAGGCTGATCTCTAGGTTTGGGTGTGATGACCACAAGCCCCTCCCTTTCTCTCAGTGTAGAGCTCATTAAGAGTCAACCATTACCGCCGAGAACCGCTCCACAGCCACAGTGGTTACACAGTCATCTTGTTGTGGTCAGACGACATGCTACTGAGGCCGTGAGCGCGGTGAGAGATCTGACAGCGGAAGGAAGGAGAATGCCACAGTTTCAAAGACCGGTTAAAACGCTCTCTCTCTGATCTTATCTTATCGGAGTCAAACACACACAACGCTCTGTAACACGTGCGTACACACAGCGCTGCACACACAGAAGCAAAGTAGTTTGATGAATATATTCAAATAAAATCTGTCACTGTGGTACTAGAAACCTTGTACCGATAGGCGATATGTCCATAATCTTTCAATGTTTTATGTTTCTCTTGTGTGTGAGATGTGGCAAAATGGGACTCATTGTGAGCTTGAGGGGGTTATTTTCACCTAAAATGGCGATAACCAGAACGTTCAACCCCCCCGCTCCCACACACATACACACACACACACACACACACACACACACACACACACACACACACACACACACAAAAACGCACGCTTCCAATCGTTTTGCGGACCGCTCGTGCCCAGCAGTGCCCTGAGGCTAAGGTTAGGATACGTTTAGGGTTAGGCATCATTTTATCGAGGTTAAGTTGAGGAATAAGATTAGGTTTTAGGCATAGTTTAATGGATGTTACGTTTAGAAATAAGGTTTGTTTTAGGTATATTTTTACAGCGGTTACGTGTAGTAGGAATAAGGGGGGAGCGAGCGTTCTTGTATTCATAACGACATGACTAAAATGGGGACGCCATGTTCAAAGCAGTTTGGTCTGTCTGGGGGCTTTATGAATATTTAACCAATGAAAACTATTACAAAGAGCGTGTGATTAAATAATGACTGCACTGCACTGGATGCCCTGGAAGGTTCTTTCATTTAGCTTCCACCCTGACAGTGACGAACCGCTAGAGACGTGAGATAAGCGTGGTGATTGGCTTTGCTCTGTGGTTTACTGTCAGGACGGTGGCTTGAATCAGACACTGAACGGTGCAGCTGTGACGGCCAGATGGGGAAGGGATCTGGGATACACCACATCAACGCTCTTTTTACATGAATACTTTGAGCATAAAAACACCCCGTGCAGATACAGTCATCTGAAAAATGCAAGTGCTAGGGCTGACTCAGGGTTTGTGGTTCGAGCTGTTGTGGCCAGATGTAGATAGCCCCATAAAATTAATCTAAATTCTGAGTAGACCCTTTGCATGAAGTATAGTACCTTCGTCGGCACCTTCTGGCAGAAACATTGTATCTCCATATTTAAACTTTTTATTTTCTTTTTCATTCATTAAATGCATTATTTTACACTTTGTCATATTAACCTGGCCTATATGCCAGTTTGAAAGTTGTTCAGTCTGTCTTTGGATTTTCTATAAATCTTTAACTATAAAAAAGACCAAATAATAACTACATTGAATCCATTGGAATAAAGTTTTTTTTTCTCCTGAAAAGTAACAGTATTGGACATAATAATAATAATAATAATAATTCCGCCCAAGGGTTCCTTTCTTTTTTCTTTATGCCAGGGTAGTTACTTTGTTGTGTTTGTTGAATACTTTATTAGACAGAAATGCTAACAGCAACCGAGTACAGTCAAACACTTTAACACTTAAACAATTCAGGTCTAGCAAAAACAAATTAAATGCCCCAAAAGTCCTTGTGGTCTTGTTTCCATTGGGGTCCTATGTATTCAATTCATTCGAGATAATAAAAATCACAGCCGTGTGAAGTGAGTGGTGCAACTCCGTGGGGGGGGGGGGGGGTCGGAAGTTCCACAACCACAGGAACGCACCAAGGGTGCCGTCCCGATTCCGGCGAGCCGCCCCGTGTCCGAAACGGTTGAGAAATTACAGAGTTACCGTGTGGGGGTCCCTCTACTGTACCGTAATGTACTGTCACTGTACTGGACTGGCACATCCGAAATCATCATATATACAGTTAACATGTGCGTGTGTGTTAGGTTGTGCACAGGTGGTGAATAACAACCATGCTGTTTTCGTGCTCACCCAGCCAGGCACCCAGCCACCCACACACATAGCTCCGTATAAGGGAGTGGTTGCACCACTCAAAAAATAACAACAGAATTCAATATTCAATCAATATAAAGCACATATTTACAGAGTAGGAAAAGGGGTTGTGGGGGTAATCATTTGTCTAAGGCAGAAGTGATATTTACTTCCCCCTTTGGTTTCCTGAAAGGTGGATTTTTAAGGAAGCCAGTGATCCGCATTTTTCGATGGATGGGGTCAGGGCATTCCACACTTGTTGCCACTCCTTCCAGTTTTGTGGCTGTGGGCTGTTAATATAATCCAATTTACATGAACACACCTGGAAACCACCCAACAGTCTCCTATCAGGCTCTGTTAGCAGTTCAAGGAGGACATTTTTACCAGTGATGGAAGAAGTACTCACATGTTTTACTTAAGTAAAAGTATCAATACTGCACCACTCAAAAAAGTAAAAGTAGGCCTGGGCCGGCTTAGCGGTCCGGGCACCTTGGCTGGTAATCCAGCATGACAGCGTGTCGTGGGTTCGAGTCCCGATCCTGACAAACTTTGCTGTGTGTCTTCCCCCGCATCTCTATCCCCATTTCCTGTCAAGCTACTGTATATCTATCAATAAAGGCAAAAAGCCCAAAAGATATATATATATAAAAAAAAAGTAAAAGTATTGAAAATTGGAAACGCTCCAGTAAAGTGTACTTAAGTACAGTACTTAGTTACTTTACACCACTGGATTTACCAAAATGGTCTGGGTATTCAAACCATCCACTTGCAGGTCATAAGCATCATGCTTTCACCAGCCAACGGTTAATGTTCTAATCATTTCATGAGTCAAGTGGTGACTGACGAGCTAAAACTCCACAGTATATGATGAAGTTAAGAGCAAAGTGACCGACTCAGTGGAGACTGGGCTGACTGTTGTGTTGTGTGAGCTGTCATATTATGGTTTAATTACCCGCAGACTAGAGATCAGCGCCACTCTTATGGAATCCATATGTGTCCTTTGTTGTAGACCCAACAACAGGCTTTAGAGGCTGAGTCTGGGTCTCACACAGCTGTGAGGCACACACGCACGCATGCACACAGACATCATGCACGCACGCACGCACGATTTTCTTACTTCAGTACACAAAACTTCAACCAGTCACCACGCATCCAGCCCCACAGACACACACACACACACACACACACACACACACACACACACACACACACACACACACACACACACACACACACACACACACACACACACACACACACACACACACACACACACACACACACACACACACACACACACACAAGCGGTAAACATCAAAACTGACAACAAGCTGAGTCACTTCCTTCACAAGGTCACACATGCGTGTCTGTCTGCGTAAATGTGCATGCGTGACCGCGCGTGTGTGTGTGAGTTAGTGAGAGAGTACAGATCAGGGGGGCAGTCAGCCAGATATTTCGTGAAGCCTCATTTGAAATCGGTAGTTCATATAATGGCCTGTTGTGGCGCTGGACTGGACCCAAAAAGCCCCATAGCTCCATAGAGGCCCATGTATTTTGGCCCAACTTCACCTAGACTGTATTACCTTAATAAACATGGTCATGAATACTTTCTTCTTCCAGTCACTAGTTTAAAGTCTCATTTCTAATGTCATAATATTCTTTTTGGAAAATTATGGTCCCATTAATTAAAAAAATGACCATAAAGTCGCGTATGTTCTGAGGGGCGTGGCTACCGTTACAGTCTATGATCGGGATTCCCCTCCCACTCAAGAGTCTTCTCCTCCCACTCGAGTCAAAATAAAAACCAACGGAGAAGAAGGGGGGAAGTCCCGCCTCGTTGTCTGGGCAGCCAATGACCAGCTGGTACAAAACGGAGCCAGCCAATGGCCAGCTGGTACCAAAAGATGGCGACTTACATCAGGAATTAGCATATCATTACAGGCTTCATTTTACGTTCATGTTAGACCCGGGGAACGCTTTGTCCATATTTTTTACAGTCTATGGTACAGATATTATAAACTGTACGTACAACATTAAAAACAACAAAGCTGCAGAGACCTAGAGAGAAGAACAAAGCATGACGTGGGTGGGGGGGTGTTGCAGGGTGCACAACAGTGTGCACGTGACAATGGGTGGGTGGGTGCGTGTGAGTGAGTACAGTGAGTGAGTGAGTACAGTGAGTGAGTGAGTACAGTGAGTGAGTGAGTACAGTGAGTGAGTGAGTACAGTGAGTGAGTGAGTACAGTGAGTGAGTGAGTACAGTGAGTGAGTGAGTACAGTGAGTGAGTGAGTACAGTGAGTGAGTGAGTACAGTGAGTGAGTGAGCGAGCACAGCGGAGCGTTCCTTCAGCTCTGGAAGTCGCTGAAATCCTCAGTGTTAATTTAACCCTGCAGGACAAATAGGTCCAAATGGGACCCTTAACCGAATCTATGGCAACCACGAGATATCTAGCTATTAAAGCCTATTCATAAGGCCTGTATACTATGAGCATACAGGTCTGGAACTCAAGAGAGTGTACAGCTGGAACCAAACAGAACCAACCACGGGTCCATTTTGGTTCCATTTTGTACACTCTCTGAGTTAAATGAACACCGGGGAGGATGTTTTATTACATTAACAGTGCAGCCACGGCTCGGTGCAGTGCAGGGCCCCAGGGTGCCTAATGAGATTTTAAGAATCACCGTCTGCCTGGCGCTTCACACCGAAAACAAGAAAAAAATAATTCTCACTTAGTGGTTAGAGCAGTGGGGCAGGTTGGCCCAGACCATGCAACCCTAGACTCGGCAGAGAGACGCGCTCGCACTGTTTACTGTGGGCACCGAACGGTGGGAATCTGAGAACCCCTAAACCCCCCCCTCCCCCCCCCCCCCCCCCCCCCCACACACACACACACACACAATCCACCAGCCGCCCATATACACCACTGCAAGGTAGGTAGGTATGCAAGGAGGCATGCAATTAGGGAGGGGTTCGTTAGAGCAAAATAGGGGCACGCTTCGCTCCACCTCCCATCCCTCCCATCCCTACAAACGCCCCCTGCGCTTGCCAGGTATAGGGACGACAAGAAAAAAAAGAAAAGTAATTACACGTTTCGAAAATGAAAGGAGAGGGGGGGGGGGGGGGGGGGGGGAGGGAGCACGCCAATTCTCGGCTAATGAAAAGTGACAGGGAAGAAATGACAGTTACCAGAGGAGCAGTCAACTCCAGCCATCCCCGGGCTCCTTATAAGGCTGGGCCTGCACAGCTAATAAACTCCCTAGCACGCTCCCAACCTGGCAACCGGCCACTCAGTTCCTCTCTGTCTCTCTCTCTCTCTCTCTCTCTCTGTCTCTCTCTCTTCATTTCCTTCTTCACTATTCTCTCCACACAGACATTTTATTGTCCACCAGATGATCATGCGCCCGCAGCCTGGCCTGCATAGAAGGGAGCCAGAGAGCCCATAAAGCATTGCACGAGTGGTGTCAGTCCAATATCTGGCACCGCCGCTTATTGAGGGCATTGTCGGGGTCACAGAAGCCCCACAACAGTACGTATTGTACGCACGCACGCACGCACGCACGCACGCACGCACGCACACACGCACACACACACACACACACACACACACACACACACACACACACACACACACACACACACACACACACACACACACACACACACACACACACACACACACACACACACACACACACACACACACACACACACACACACACACACACACACACAGAACTTTCATATGCTTCCAATTATGGGACTGACTGACCAAACACCTGACTTCTGTCCGTCGGGCTCCTGTGAGAGCCCTGAAAGTGCTATTATTAAAGTCTAGCGCTCATTAATCACGTTTCTTGCACAACACCACCACCACAATCACACTCCCACTTCTGCCCAAAGTCAACACGGGGAAAGGAACGGGATCCCCTCCTCTGTGGCCCTCTTCACCTCGTCACCAAATCAAGCTGGTTATCCGAGGAATTAAGACGCTAATGGAGTTGGCCCCTGAGCCGACGAGGAAACAACCCGCGTCACTCATTCCCCAGTCAGTGACTCCCTCAAAGACATGGCTCATATTTGCAGGGATATATTATATAAATGCTTGCTCCCCACTCAGCTTACCACTTAAGCCCCATATACTTCGTGGCACTACGAATAGTGAACATAGCCAATCTACAAGCTTGCAGCGCATTGTGTGTGCTTGCTATTTTTTGCAAGGCAAGCGTTGACATTTTGGGGGAAATTCTTTGAATTTATTTTGCTATTTGTTTCTTTTTTAGTTTCTTTTTTTTTACCCCATTTGAAAAGTTTATAGCCTATAATGACATGCCCAAAATAGAGACGCCAGGTTGAAAGTGGTTAATAAGGCAGCCAGGAACAGCGAGCCAGGAAGCTCTCAGCACTTGGACAGCCTCTACAAACACCTGGGACAGAATATGCCAGAGAAGCCGGTCAGCTATTAGACGCAAACTGATGAGGTATGGAAAAACAACAGTAAAATGTACTCCCCAAACAATAAATGACAAGGCAATGTACAGTAGGGGAGGGGGCAAATAAAAGAGAGAGAGAGAGAGAGAGAGAGAGAGACAGCCATGGCGACAGTGAGTTAATTTAAAAAAAATCACACTTGTGTGAAGTGAGGGGTGCTCTTATCATCATGCATCATCACATTCCGGCCAATCGCTTTTGGCGTCTTCACTTTTCTGCCCTCACTTTTATCTTCAATATATACTTTGCTCAGCCAATCAAATCATCATTATGGGGTGATCAGACAATCACAAGCCAATGTTTGTGTTCACACAGAACCGTAAAGCTGGGCGTAGGAGGGGCTAGCGCCCCTCAAAAAAAGTGTTGTGGCCTTATCAGTGAGGAGCTGATACAGAGGTCTGTATCTGACAAGAGACCAGTGGTGGAGAAAGTATATTTGAATGTTTGTATCGGCATCAAAATATACTTAAAGTACTAAAAGTAAAAGTAGTCATTGTGCAGAATGTCCCACTCCACAGGTTAAAAATTATAAAAAATGCATCGCGATGCATTGTGAGCTTGTATTCTAGCTTGTATATATTCTATTTTTGAAATAGCCGAAATATAGCCAATATATAGTTCTGAAGTGTTTGTAATAATAATCTGAATCTACAAAGTAACAATAGTAATTAAAGTTGTCAAATAATTGTAGTGGTGTAAAAGTACAATATTTGCCTCTGAAATGTAATGAAGTATTAGTAAAAGTACAGAAAATGTGACATACTGGAGTATAGTACAAATACTTCAAAATTGTACTTAAGTACAGTAATTAAGTAAATGTACTTAGATACTTTCCACCACTGGAGCTGATCCAGTGGCCCGTGTATGACAAGAGCTACGCAGACAGCATGCCAAGGAGACGGTAAACTGTGGCCTGTGTCCCTCTTCTCCTTCAGATCCTCATCTAGCAACAGGCGAGCTCATGAGAGAGATAGAAGGGAGAAGAAGCGAGCGAGGGAAGGAGGTGTGCAACGCGAGGAAAAGGAAGCGATATCTAGGAGATATAGCTAGATGTCAATTTAGAGAAGAGCTTGGCGAGCAAGGCAAGGGAAATGATTCAGGAGAGAGAGAGAGAGAGAGAGAGAGAGAGAGAGAGAGAGAGAGAGAGAGAGAGAGAGAGATAAAGAAAGAGACCAGCCAGCAAGACAGACTGACTGACAGGTGCAGTCAATTGCCAAATCACACAGCGAGATAGAGCAATATGAAGACAGAGGTCTAGATGGAGTTGGTTAGGGTCTGTCTGGTTTGGTGACTTTGAATGGGGGGCCTGGAGTCCTCCAGCCCTCAGCGCTGACTAGGCAGGACCACAGCCCAGAAGGAATGTAGTGAAAGATGGAGCTCCCACTGCTTGTAAATCAGGCTAAGCCTGCCTAAAGAAAAAGAAAAAGGAAAACCCTGGGTGTGTTCTTTCCCCTCATCCCTCCCCGCATGATGCCTTTATTTCTCAAAATTTTGTTCCGATTCCTACTCTCAATGGGCACATTGTTTTTAAACTGCCTGAAAATGGTAGCAATTAGAGTGCAAAATAACCCCCGCCCACCCTACTGTCAATTGGCTACTGGCGAAGCCCCTTTCCGTGCTGTTTTAAGTAAAATCTTTGCATGCACGCCAAAATGATACTTCAAAGTTGCAACAGTGCCGACGACCGGCATCACTTCCAAACTGCACTGCATGAGTCATCGATATCAAAACAATATCAATCTTCTCTATGGGCTTGATACTTGCCCCATACCTGTCAGTATCCAAGTAGGCAAGTACAAACATGTACAGTACAACACCCACCCGACACACACACGCACGTACGCACACACACACACACACACACACACACACACACACACACACACACACACACACACACACACACACACACACACACACACACACACACACACACACACACACACACACACACACACTGCAGCTTATCACTGAGCCACGTGCACCACCCCTCCCATCACATCTCTCATCAGCCAGGTATGATAAACAAAGTTTGTGATTTACTTTGTCCCGGGCTCTTGGAGCCGAGCCTGAACTGTAAATAAAAACCTCTGCTTCCTCCAGATTTCTGGGCTCAAGTCCTCCATGGATGTTGGGCAGGCTAGCGTGAAGGGAAGAGCGGATAAGGAGAGGAGGAGGAGGAGGAGGAGAGGACATACTGCATGCCTGGGCAGGTACATTAAGCTGACACTCTGCCAGGTGCTCTGTTTCTTTTTAAAGAGACAGTCCCCTCTGACAGCAGCATGAAGTCCCATCTCTAATCTGAGGCTGATGTCAGCTGCACATTCTCCCGAAGGGAAAGAAATGATCAAACTCTAAACAGAAAGTTTATGTAATCCCCACAGTATGACATCAGTGCTGCTGACTGTGTTTTAAGCACTGTAACGCTTTAACTCAGGAATTCATTGGGCCATATATGCCTTGAGCGGACTCACTTATATTTACATTCCATAACTAATATAACTAGCATTCTGTAGTACAAGGGTCTGCGCATGTCAATTGATAGCTGTACCTCACGTCACCATGCAGGCTTTCCACACGGAGGAAAGCCTCATTCTAAAACTGAGCCGTGTGAACCGGTCTAGCAAACATTTGAAAAATACATTTTTATCTAAGGTTTCCGGTTGTGGGTTTCCTGTTGGCGCTGCATAGATTTTGTTCCGCGCCCCCCACACAATGCGAATCAATTAATTTAGTCTTTCTATAGTTGCACTACGAGTTCGAATAAAATATACATATACCAAACGAATAGTTTGGAATAATGTTTTGTTATCGTTTGAAACGATTATTATACCAAACTAAACGATTATACCAAACTCAACAAATTTAAAATGAGAATAATCATTTTGGAGGTACACTGGCAAATGGAAAAGGGAGTTGATCCCTTAGGCTACATTTTCCAAACCTCATATGATAGCACAACTGGGTGTGTGTGTGTTTTGTCGGGGAGTTTTGCAACAGGGTTTATTACCCGTCTCCATGATGGAGGGTACGTTTGCAGTCATGCTTTGCCGTAACTGTTGGGGTGTTTGGTGCCCGGGGTAACGCCGCATCATGGGACAGTGTGTCCACAGGTGTGTGTTGACGTTATCAGTTGAAAATCAGTCATATTCTGTTTTGTTCTTTTTTCAATTATTTGCAAAGGGTGATTATACCCCGCAAAGGGAATGTTTGGGCTTCTTTTGTCCGACCAATAGGAAGAGAGAGGGAGGGGTTACACAGTTTTCATTGACTACTGGGCTGTGACGTCATGTGGGTCCATTTCCACTCTTTATTTAGTCTCTAGTCCCGTTATATAGTCCTAGAGCAACTCCAGCCCACACTGTGTTTTTGAGTCCACTATTGTTATCTTATTAATTTGTCCTCTGGGCTGTGACGTCATGTGAAGCTTGAGAAGTGAGTCCACTATTGTTATATTATTAATTTGTCCTCTGGGCTGTGACGTCATGTGAAGCTTGAGAAGCGAGTCCACTATTGTTATCTGGGCTGGGCTATGACGTCATGTGGGTTAACCAATAGGAAGACAGAGGGATGTCATGTGGGTCAATACATCATCAAGTAGACAGCTACTTGAGCCCACACTGTTTCTTCAGGAACAGTATTTTCTAGTTATTATTATTATTAATTTCATATTTATTATTTCTCTTATTTTTTCCATGTCATACCCACAGTGCCTTACACATTCTTAACATGGAGCTTTCTTTAGCGGTCTAATAACACTGGCCTAGGACTAATTTAGTCTATTTTCCAGCTGCGGCAGTTAGAATAACATCATGGATGTGTGAGCTCTGTCTGCACAATTAACACTTTCAAGCCTGTTGGAAACAGAATGCTGCTGCTGTGTGAATCCAGCCATATTGATGCTCCTGAGTCAGGACAGGATGGAATTCATCTTGTTTTGCTCCTCTCACACTAGTCACTAGTGTGTATGTGTCCGGAGGAGCAGGAGACACAGCGCTGCTCCTTATAAGGCCTGGGACAGGTTAAGGCACTACAGTTCTAGCCAGGGTCTCTGGAACAAACTGAGGAACACTCACCCAATACCAAGCACACGTACCGTATGATCCCTGACAACGTGACAATCACGCTCTCACATCAAAGACACTTTCTCTGTTAATCTGGCCTACAGTAGGTTAATGTATGTATAGGCAACTAGTAGTCTATAATTAACCACACTAACCCTGGCGTCCCTAATAGGCCAAAACTTCCAATACTTTCCCAACTAAAAATTAAAAAGCGAACATAGTCAATTTACAAGCTCAAAACATGTCCCATTGTGACACGTTGTGAGCTTGTAGATCGACATTTTCTTTGCTTTTCCTTGAATGATGAAGTACAGTAGATAGGGCTTAAGTGTTAACCATGACCAGACTTAAATGCTTGTTATATGTATGAGATATTCTTGACAGACATAGAATCAATGTGCACACGCACACACGCACGCGCGCACGCGCACCAGCACTTCCACTACGCTCAAGACAGTGAGCCCACATACAATGGGATCCGCTTATAATTCCGACTGCATTAGTCCGACGCGCCGTCGGAATAATGACACTGACCCACATACAATAGCAGAAAAGAGGTGAGGTGTTCTCGAGGACGAAGCCAAGATACTCAAGTCAAGATCACTCACCTACTCTGAAGTTGGGGGCGGTCAGGGTGTCGGTGGCGTGTCCGTTCTCGCTGATGATGGTGGTGGTGTTGCCCAGCTCACAGTTGTTGTGGCATCGGCCTCCCGTGCAGGTCACCTTGCAGATGGTGGGTGTGAACACCACCTTGATCCTCCCAGTGTGGTTGCCCACTGTCGGCCGCACCACAGGCCCCAGCAGGAGGAGAAGCGGAGAGAGGAGGAAGAGTCTAGTTAGTCTCAGATCCATTTGGGTTAAATCACTCATCTGGAGTCACAGGAACTGCAGAGACTCCCGTCAAAACAATAACAAAAAGGTTCTGCTGTGTGCTTTTCAGTGTTTGTTATTTATTTATTTATTTATCTGGTGATGTCTCCCTTTTCCTCTCTCTCTCTCTCTCTCTCTGTCTCTCTCTCTCTCTCTCCCTCCCGCACGGCTCCTAAATCCGCCTGTGTCTCTGAAACACGAGGAGAGACGGATAAGAAATGCTGGGGGGAGGCAAAGAGAGTTTCAGCAAACAAAAGTCTGGGATACACTCCAATTCCTCATCAAAAGTCAAGCTCTCTGAAAGGTGGGTACTGGCACATCACAATGCAATGCTTTATTTCGGTCAGTGGGTATGGCAGCTCAAGCTTCTGTGCCTCTTTTTTTTTCTTTGTTTTAGTTTCTTCCCCTTCTTTTCGTCTTTTAACTCCTGCTTTCCACACGGCACACTCTTTAAAGACTCTGGCAACCTAACACTACACGTGTTTGTTTCATAAAAAGGCTTAGCAAAAATCCAAATCCAATTTGTCCACCCTGAGGTCACCTCTTCACTCCACAGTGCAGGGATGAAGTCACGGCTGTCCTGTGTGCCTACTATCGCCCATCCTCCCAGTGCTCCCTCCTACCTCACCACCAAACCCAGCACTGCACAAGTGACAGAGTATGAGGGGGAGAGAGAGAGAGAGAGAGAGAGAGAGAGAGAGAGAGTGAGTAAGAGAGGAGTGTGAGTAAGAGAGGAGTGTCAACCACAAACATCTGTCCCAGGTCTCAAACTGTCCTGAACCACCTCTTTCTATACCTACAGTATACACAGTATATCGCCACTATCATGTATGGCCAAAACATGAACACCTCTTAAGCCTTTAAGAGGCGCCCTTTCACCGCCCTATATATTTTGTCGTTATGACAAATAACGTAAAAATCTTGAACGTTTAATTACGTTTTAATTACATGCCCAAAATAAGAACGACAAACAAAAATGTGTTTCAATGGATCCAGTGAGTTATGAGTCATGTGATTTAGTCTCAAGCTCCAATACTTTTCGTTTGTTAAATATTTGTAAAACCCACAGACCGACAAAGTGTAACCAATGAAACTGATTTAATCGAAGAGAGAGAGAGGGAGGGAGGAAGGGGGGGGGGGGGTATGGAGATATTTTCCATCCAACAGCGACGGCGACAGCTCTTTATAAAACCTCTCGTCAGATACCTCTCGCATTTTCTCAGTTTACTCCACTGTGTGTCACAACTGTTTACTACTATTGGATCTTTTAATGCTCCGAGCCGCCTCTTTGGTTCTTGGCAGCCCAGTGTCAGGTCTAAAAACCTCCCCCATAAACCCCAGACTCCTGTGCTGGATGGTCTGTCTGCGGCCGTCAGTTGTTCACACCAGACAGGCGGAGGGGAGGCGCGAGGAACGTGGCCAAGCAGCGAGCAGAGAGAGAGTTGTTTTCTGAACCCGAGAGGGCCGGCAAAAACAACTGGATTAGGTTTTAGGCTGCCTAAATATTTGCCATAAGGTGCAAGTAGATGTCGATTATGATATAGTGGTTTAACTCCAAATGCTAATAGAGAGTTGGCTAAAAATAACCTGCCAGTATTATACCTATCATTTATATACGTACTTGCACACGCACACGCATGCCACGCACGCACAATAAGTAGATTAGTAGATTAATTTTATCAGACCTTACAGTACTAGATGTATCCTCTAAGACCGTACAATAGGCAATACTGTGATTGGCTGAGATGGGAGGAAAAGGAGCGCTTGTTTTGCTCCACATGATTATGAAGTGTCTCAGGTGACGCACTCTTCGACGCTTGCGGCCATAGACTGCTTGCTCACCGGGGGGCACTGGCTCACCTATCGGCTTACTCCAGTTAACCGATTTAAGGACGTTGAGGTAACACTTTTTTTTTTTCCTTTGCCTCATCCCTCCTGGGATAAACATTATAGCCTACAGTAGAATTATCTTTTAAGACCCTGTAAATGTATCACAGCAGATGTATCTTATAAGACCCTGGTAAATGTATCACAGTAGATGTATCTTTTAAGACCCTGGTAAATATATCACAGTAGATGTATCGCAACGCACTGTGAGCTTATAGATCTGATATTTTCAGTGTGTGACATGACACGACACCACCGTGCTGAGATACAAAGTAGGCTTTCTGTGTGTCTGCAAGTGCAGTGGTCCCAGAACCTTTTAGCTCGAGAACCAAAAGAGACACTTTCTGTCTCTCCGGGAACACGTCGCAATGCGATGTGTTCTCTTAGATCTGCCGTGTGCACTACTACTTAAACATGTGGGTCTGTGTTCCAAACAGTGTTTGGGCCACCACAACGTCCAGATGGTGTTAAACTTCTGTGGCTCCTGGGGGGGGAAAAGATTGACCTGAAGGTGTTTTCAGCATTTGAGTTTTGCAGCCCCAAAATCGTAATTTAAACCTTATTATTCTTAAAATTGACCATATTAACTTACATTTTGCACTTACAGTATATCTCCTCCGACTGTGATGTAAAAGCAAATATAATGTTACCATGTTAATATGGCCAATGCTAATGCCTTTGAGGCCTTTTGGGTTCAGGATTGTGTCACATAGGATCAAATCAGTC
This sequence comes from Protomyctophum parallelum, assembly GCF_964188405.1. NCBI lineage: Eukaryota > Metazoa > Chordata > Actinopteri > Myctophiformes > Myctophidae > Protomyctophum > Protomyctophum parallelum. The sequence goes on along the minus strand of NC_139704.1, from coordinate 15,212,378 downwards.
TGAAGTAGTTTAGGTTCAGAGTGTGTGTGTGTGTGTGTGGGGGGAGGGGGTAGGTCAACCTGGGGGATTCTATAGCTCTTTTCCTCGATAGAAGTCAATACCGTATGTTTGCTGACAGGTGGCATAGACATCGGGAGTGGTGGCGGGGGTGGTCTTCCTCAAACTCTCCACCACATGGAGATCTTGAGAGGAATATGCAGCTCTTTCTGACAGCTCTTCCCCGAGCACCATGTTCTACACAACCCTTAACTACTTTGACACGGCTCTGAGCAGCGAGTCCCCGGCCACAGCAGTGATAAAACATGTCCGCCTGAAACCTCTCTGAAAACCTCCCTCCCTTTCCAACTCGCTGTCTTCTTTCGCCGCTGTAAGCGCACTGGAGCATTTTGCCACGCGGTGCCGTCGGGGCCATGCTGTGGTTCTGCTGAGCATATGGAGAGGGGGGAAGCGTTGCAGACAGAACACAGACATCAATCAACATGGAGGAGCAGCCCGCCGGGGGACGCTATAGCTCATACATGAGCAACTAGCGGCCCGGGGGCCACATGCGGGTCAATTAATGTGGCCTGCAGGCTATTGTCTGAATATTCATATAGTATTTAATTCAGCTGTTACAATTCCAAACATGCAAACATGACCCGCTTTAATTACTTAGTCTATATTAGTAGCTGAATGACTAGCATTAGAATTGTCCAATGTTTGCATTTAAGTTCATAAAGTTAACATAAGTATAACTAAATGCATTTGAAAGTATAAAAAAATTATAAAATAAACCAGGAATTAAATTAAAATATAGCAAAAATAGCAGCTCTACAAGCTCAAAACATGTCGCAGTGTGGCAGTGTGGGGCCCTCTCCATCTTCAAAGTTTCTCACCCCTGCTATAGCTGGTGCTGGAGGGACGGACTGGGAACGCACCTGGGCTGAAACGTCTTGGGAGGGGAGGTTCGGGGGGGATGAAGACAGCTGAACTTTAGAAAACAGGGGGGTCTTTCTTGGGCTTTCCAGTGACCCTTGAGAGGTTCGAGTCCCGGTGCAAACATGTCGGAGGTTCCACAGTGGTAGCGCAGATACTGTAAATGGACCAAGCTTAGTGTCTCTGGTTGTTTGGTCCGTGTGGGAGAGCTGAGGGGCGGCCGAGGTATAAAGAAGAGAAGGCATAGTGGATTCCCCAGATGTGAGGCACCATAGCTCGCTGCTGACAGGCCAGTCTGTCGCGTGGGACAGAGTTGACAGGAATTTCTGCGGGCTCGCTGATTTGAGGAGCGCAAACATTCTCGGCAGGCAGTCTGTCTGCTAGTTATGCTCACCAAGTAGGGTCTGTTGTCTGTCTGTCTGATAGTTACGCTCACCAAGCAGGGCATCATGACGACACTGACTGCTCTGCAGCATGCTGGGATCAAACCAACTGTGACATCCTCTATAATTTAGGCTTGGGCACTATATCCTCTACTAGCTGGACTGTACTGTAAGCTTTCTACGGAGTAGCAGGGGTCATCGATGTGTCTTAATGTGTCCGTGGCCAGATTTGCATTACGATGTTCCTATTTTGGTCAAAAGACCCAATTACTGAATCCCAACCCTAATGTGATGCATTGTGAGTTGGTAGAATAGCTGTTTTTGGAGGGGCGATAGCCCCTCTATGTCCAGCTTTGAGTGTTTTTGTAATCCGCCCCATGTCCGAAACGGTTTAGAAATGATAGAGTTACCGTGTGGGGGTCCCTCTAGTGTACTGTACTGGCACACCCGAAAAATATGTGCGTGTGTGTTTGTGTGTGTGTTGCGCACAGGTGGTGAAAAACAACCATGCTATTTTCGTGCTCATACCCACCTAGCCAGGCAGGCACCCACACACATAGCTCCGTAAGGTGGTTGCACCACTCAAAAATCACACCCGTACGAAGTGAGTGGTGCAACTCCGTGTGGGGGTCACCTGGCTGATGAATGAATATCAACATCCTAATACTGGGGGGTCAAATTATGACAGGTAATTCCCGCCCAGTCAAAAAACACTTTGTTTGAAATAGACACTCATGCTTTCCAAGGTGTGATTTTGGGTCCTAAGGATGAATACAAAATTAATATCAACATCTTAAAACCAAAATGTATTGCGGGTTTGAGCTCAGGGGGGGTAACTACCTGTCAGTGGGGAGTGTTGGCCGATGATTGAATATCAACATCCTAATACTGCTGTCAAAATATGACCCCCCAGTCAAAATACTACCTGTGATGTATGATGATGTATGACGATAAGAGCGCCCCTCACTTCACATGGGTGTGATTTTTTAATTTGCTTTGAATGTCATATAATGAAGTATAAAATATAATGACAAATGCAGGCATTGAGCCAAAATATGGACACCAGCTGGTTGAAATTGGTGAATTAATGTCTCTCTAGCCAAATTCCAATACCCAAAATATCGGCCTCTCGCTCATGCACACTCTGTCACTCCAGCATGGTGGTGAAATTGGTGACCTGCTGAAATTATGTGAAAGTCGTGTGCTGTAGACTGTAGAAATCGTTGTTTGTTTATTAGCCGAGTTCAACCTAGCGGTATTTAGGCCACATTTAAAGACCTCCATGTAAGTTGTGTGTAGTCCACAAGATGGCCACATATTTCGGCAGTTCACCAATTTCACCATATCACTGCCCTGAGATTTTGTGTATTGGAATTTGGCTAGAAGTGTTTTTGCTACAGTACATGCAACATTAGTCCTGTTTCTCTCTTCTTCCTATTTTGACTCCGCCCCTCCCAAACCCCCAGCCTGCAATCAGTTATGTCTGGGCATTTCCATGGCGGTTACCTCCTGCTAGCGGAATCAAAGTGGACCGGGGGAGTTATTTGTAGCTCTGGGTCACTGTGGCGTGGTCTGGGTCTATTTGAGAAAACAGCAGCGCAGCCACAATGGCCCCTGAGAGAGAACGGAGAACGGTACACAGACATGCTCCCTGGGACCTGAAGAGACTTTATGTCTGTAGACCTCTCCATTAATAACCCCCAAAACGTGCACAGCGAGGACAGAACCACTCAGTTCCAAAGTCTGCACATTCATCCAAAAACATTTACTTAGGAACGGACGTGCACTGATAAATCTGACATTGGAATCGGGGCTTGTAATTATCACTAGCCACCAGCCAGTTACTGGCTAATAATCTGCACAACGTTACGTTAGTAATTTTGGCTGGCAGCCAACGAACTGTAGAAGGTTTTCAGAACCTTTGAAGCTGCTGCTAGTTACTACTGCGCACTGGTCGGAAATCACATTCTTTGCAAACGAAGCCCAGTCACAGAAAACCGAGTGCAATATTGCTCGAGGGTGCATGGGGAGGGAATATGCAGCTTATCACCCGCGTAACCATAAATACAGCACATATCATGAAAAAGGGGAAGTAATTAATTGAAAATCTCAGAGTCAATCCACCGGCAGGCCTGCCGGCTGAGGCCTATTCATGGCTTTGAGTCACAGAAGCCATTTAACCGTTCGGATGCACTGTACACAGTAAATGGAAGATAATTCGTCTTCCGCGGCGAGGGTTATTGAGCGGGTGAGAGCCTTCAACGGGGCTTAGATAACAGGTATTCAGAGGCTGCACCGCAGACGGCCTCCTGCTATTCATATCCATGCGAGCCACTTGTTCCATCAATTGAGGGCTCCTTCATTGGATGACACTGTTTATCGTCTTTACTCTGTCATTTCATTCCTTCTTTTTCTCCCTTCTGTCTCGATCTTGCACGCACGCGCGCACGCACACACACACACGCACGCACGCACGCACGCACGCACGCACGCACGCACGCACAGGCTTTATCTGAAATTGCCCTCTGAAAATGAGGCTAATAATTCATTTTCGACAGGCCTGCGCAGCAGGTAATGCTTAAGTCTTTATGCCATTACCGCTGGGGCTGCAATTTGAACAAATCCAATTGCTGCCCGAACTTCAAGCTTCACATTCTCTCCACACCCTTGCAGCATTACAGCAGATGTGATGTGGTGTGTGTGTGCGTGCGTGCGTGTGTGCATGCGTGCGTGCGTGCGTGAGAGAGCATTTGGAGTGGGGTGGGAGGTTGCCTGTGAGGAACAATTACCCACTTCTTTATCCATTGTCATGGTAGACCAAGTGAAGGAAAAGGGGATCGGAATGGATTTAACATGCACAGCAAAGTCTGTCCGGAGGCAACGGAGCCAAAATGTAACATATGTTCATGGAAGGAAGAGGGGGTAACTTCTTATCATCATACCAACTTTGTTTTGGTACTTATCCCCATCTCTCTGAAACCATAACTCAGGATGATACAGTAGAAGCCAATCTGATCGCTGCTCTAGTTGGACAGATGTAGAAATGTTTTTGTTTTTATTTGGCTATACCAAGAACTTTGTTGAGTGTTTAACAAACACGTACAGTACGCACATACGTACGCACACACGCACAGGGATAACAACGGCACAACCTGCCCTCCATGCCTCCCCCTAATTAAACAGCAGGTGTTTCTCTTTCATTCTGTTGACATGAGCACTGAGCATACAACAGGACAGAGACGTTCCAATGGAAGCTGCATGATTGTATGTGCTGCTGTCTCCATGGGATGTTATACTGTACGTGTGTGTGTGTGTGTGCTTGTGTGTGGAGCTGTGCGTGTGTGTGTGTGTGTGTGTGTGTGTGTGGCGAGGCGACGCGCCATGCTGTGGCACGGCGCTGAAGTCTCCCTGGCTCGCATGTATGTAATGTGAGAAAGGGGTTGCCGCCCTAGCCCACAGTGTTAAAATAATGACAGGCTGGCATTAGAGTAGCGCAGCCACTGCCGTGTCTGTTTGGCAGTGATTAATGGTCGGCGGCGATCAATCAAGCAGCCCCTGAAAAGAACAAACAGCCCCTGGTTTAATTGGCTCCCTCTGAATCCGTCGACACTGGCCAATGTCAAAGCTCACGGCCGTTCGGCGCGAAGACAGCACAATGGCAGGGGAGAGAGAGCGTGTGAGACTGTGAGTGTGTGTGAGTGTGCGTGTGCGTGTGTGAGAGACGAGAAAGAAAAGAGATTGAGAGAGAGAACAGACGGACATACAGACAGATGGAGAGATATACGAAAAATGGTGAAAGAGAAGGAGGGGAAAGCAGGAAAGTGAAACTTTCCAGAACTAACAGCAGATTAGTTGTCCCAGACTCTAACTCTCTACTGAGCCCCCCCACCCCCACGTCTTCCCTATACTACTATACTCTCTCCTTTCCCCGTGCCGGCGAGGGCCTGGGAGAGCTCAGGGATCTTAATATGGAGCCGACAACATTTTTATTTGAAGGAATTAAAATCATTTTCGGAATAACATCTTTAACACGTTTGGGGACTTCGCCCTGGCATGTAGGTTTGACAGTTGGCAACGTCCTGGAATGCCTTCAGAGTTACAAAATCATCACTTAGTAAATATGAGCCGATGTGGGAACAGTGGCTTTGACTCTTAACTGGGTTCAGTTCACTCCTAGAAGAACTCCTACAGAATGCTTCTCGGCTTTGTTTGGCATCCACTTTCTAAGGAACGAGGTTCTGAAAACACACCTGGGCCTGAGCTCATTAAAGAGATAACTTGACATTTGGATTCGGGGTTGTTTTTCCGAACCAGGTTCATCGTTGCCTTGTCAACTAGTGTGAAAACATTCAGCAGAGCCCCTGGATGTCCCAGGTTTGATTACAGGCCAGTCCAGGCCAGCGATGTTTCGATGCGTGTCCCTAAGCAAGACTCCTAGTAGTTATAAGATGGGTAAATGCAGAGACTACATTTCACGTGCAAATATACAGTGACAAAAAAGCACCTAAAAAGTAGTGGAGACTATTCTATTATATTCTATTCCATTAGGCACCTAAATGACGGTCAACCAAGCTTACTTGGAGATTATTTCAATTATTAACAATGGACGGACGATGGCTAAAATATGTTTTACGGCGTATATAGGGTTTAAGTGGTGAAGAAAGTGCACATCAGTTGGGTGGTACTCACCGTGGATGGGGTTGTGGCTCACGGTGAAAGGGATGGGCCTCTCAGGCTGTGGCTGGAGATGGGTCTGGGTGTGTGTGGTGTGTGAGTGGTAATATTTGGGCTTCAGGACGTACTGCTGGTTCTGACCGGGATGTATTGGTATGGGTCGAATCCTGGAAAGGAAACAAGGAACAGCGTTTACAATGCAGGCATTTAGCTGATATTTCTTACACTAAATACTAAATAGAAATAGTTATACAGTACAGTACAGTGTGACAAATACACAAAGACAAAAGATCAGCATGATGTCATCCATGACTTTGCATTCACTTAATTGCCAAAGTAAAGTGAACATAATTAAGAGAAGGTGCTTTCACACAGGTCTGGTCCCTTAGACAATTGAGTAATTAAGCTAACATGCTTTGTGAAGAGACGCGTAAAAATCCTGGGCACACAATTACAGTTAGAGCGGAACCATTAACTACTAATGGCAGATGATTAGCACATGCAAAAACTATATGTATTGGCATGAGGTAGAGAGAAGGAGAAACAAAAAGTAACTCTACATCAATGAGTCAAGTTTCCTCCTCCACAAGAACTTGCTGTGTACATTTTAATGAACAAAGTTTTAATGAATCCACGCAAAATTAAGTTTAGGTGTGGGTTTAATTAATTAAATGTAGTTAAGTTTGGGCATGGGTTTAATTACTACCTTTTAGTTAAGTTTGTGGTTGGAGGGAGGATCTGGGGAAAGCGTGCCTGTGGAACTTCCGTCCTTTCTATACAGTGTCCATCTAGTCCATCTAGACAACCAGCACGTGGTTAAACGTGTAAATCAATACTATAGAGCCTTGTTTAGAAGATCTAATGTAATCTATGGTAATGGCAGGGCTGCAATCCGCTCCAATATGGATCTTGGACCTCATGTGGCCATAATCAGTTGCCTATTTATGACACATGACTCCAAATGTGGACTGGAGTGGAGACCCATTATCAAATTAAAATTAAAAACATAAATGGTATGTGAAAATAAATGAGTGGAGGTGCTTTTGTGGCCTACTGGCATTGTGCACAAGACATGTGGCAATTTTCACGGTTTGTGAGATTAGCTCCAGACACGCAGACTGACCCACCCTCTAACAGACAGCTTGTCTCTCGCAGAGCCGTGTCATAAAATTGTTAACTTTAAATCAATCCTCGGCTGGGAATACTAAAATGGAATTATGGTGGATTCACACACTATTACATCACCGTCACTCCAGAGTTTATTATACTGTAGTGGTGTCAACACGTATCTATTACACCAGCATTACACAGTCTTTACGCATTGGGTGACATGGTTGATTACAGGGAGAGGGAGTGCACAGTGTTGTAGGTGCTGACCACGGTAGATATACTGTAAATGTTTAGGAGGATGGCGGCTATAGCTCGTAGCCGCCATGCAAAAACGTATCGATTCAAATATACAAGACACCAACATTACGACAGGAGGCCTTCCTCAGGGTTTCAATAAATACATATGTTTTTACACCGTGGCTAATACGAGCTGTGGAGCCTCCACCTAAACGGGAATGGGAAATTGTCATAACAACCTGGAATCGGGAGAAAAAGATAAAGAAAAAATAAAGGATGCGGCTGAAAGGACTTTAACTGAGGATGAGGTTGCAACAAACTGTCCAAAAAAAGCTTGCTGTATAGTCTCTACCATACACTCTGCTAAGCCTCACTCAGTCCAAATGAAAAGGGACTTGTTGTTTATACTGTACCACAGGAAGAAAAGTCTGGTCATTTTGGTGTCGGGGACAATTGAGCGATATTGCTTGAGACAGCGCTCGTACGAATTGTTTTCCATACTGCATAATCATATCAAACCGTCAGCCGCCACACTGGAAACCACAGAGACAGGTTTGGGTCACAGGCAATAGAGGACAACGGATGAAAGGGGGACAGAGAGGGACAGAGAGAGAGAAAGTTTGAGAGAGAGAGAGAGAGAGAGAGAGAGAGAGAGAGAGAGAGAGAGAGAGAGAGAGAGCAAAAGGAGAGAGAGGGAGAGGGTAGTACAATATGGGTGGCGCTGAGAGCCGTTGCTAAATGGCTTAAAGGAGCAAGTGACAACAGTGGTGCTTATCAGAGAGCTCTGCAGAGCCCCTGGTTAGACAAAGAGCAGATGAGAAGTCAGAACACTGCCATTCAATTCAATCTTATTTCAGCTCACTGCTGGCTAAGAGGCTTTCTTCAGCTGCTGACTGTTGTTTGCATGCAGTAATAAGAACTGCACAAACGTGCGTTCGTTCGTGCGTGTGTACACACACACACACACACACACACACCACACACCCCTTGTTGTGGTCCTGACTTCCCTCCCTCCTGGTGTGTACAGTGCGTTCCCCCATGCGGCTCTCTAGTCCCTGCAGTAATAACTACACCTGGGTCCTGACCTGAACCCATCATGCCAGTGGGTTCCCTTCCCACTACAGCCTTTGGACATTATTCAGAGAAAGACAGAACGAACTGAGAGAAGGATCAGGGCTGAGAAAAATAAGTCAAGTTGGTGTCAAAGGCAGCACGTCCTTTTTCCATCTTTATTCCAAATCCTATCCTCCTCTCTTCAGTCTTGCCACGGTGAGCTTGTAGATGGGCTATTTTTGGTGCACGACACCAACACACAACTAAGTAAAAATCCAGCTTTAGACGGACGGACTTAAAGGACCTGATGTAGATTATATCTTTGTTTGATCCCAAAGGGAACGCATGAGGGCACGACTCACACAAGGGTGGTCAGAATGAGACAAGCAACAGCAACCTTGTTTTCAAAATCTTTGGAAAATAGCAGATCTACAAGCTCACAATGTGTTGAATTGTAGATCGGCTATTTTCAAATGGCCAAAATGTATATAGAGTAGGACTCGTTTTGGAAGGTATCACTAGTCTGTTGGCTGTCTAATATAAGATTATAACATTATGACACGAGAATGTGGTTATTAATTGTTTATTTGGAATGTACATGACATGAAGATTAATTAAGGTAATAATAATGTGGATCACGTTGATAAGTAATGTAACGTGATCATGTACTCGTTCAGCTACAAATAGTGGCTCAGTATTGAAATGAGCTATTATTAGCCAAACTAGACTGGCTGTAGAGCACCGAGTCAGTAACGATGGAAGTTGGAGATCCATGCCCCACCCAGCTACGCAATACCCATTGTACCCTTGTCCCTTTTATGCCCATATATGGAGATTTCTGTATCTGTCTCTCTGTGTCCCTTTAATCCTATATATGGAGTTCTGTGTCAGGCATGCCCAAATATGGAATGTTGTGATGTCGGAACAGGCCAGCTCCACATATGGACCCTGGGCAGGGGGCCTGTCCAGAGCCCGGACAGAGGCCTTTTGTGGCGGTTCTGGACGACTGTGGGTCCAACCGACTTGACACCGGGCACTGCACTCCCTGTGGGGGTGTGCAGTGCCCGGTCGACACGCGTGTGTCGAATTTGAATTCAGTGGGGCGAACGGTTCTCGAGTTACGTGCATTACAGCTGTACACACGTACGTACATACAGACTAGAGACATGGTGCATTTATAGATATATAGATAATCTGTGAAAGCTTTGTTTTGTCTTATGGACAGTCCTTTTCAATAGTTGTTGTGCCCCCCAGACGTTACTAGACTAATTCTTCTAGAATATTGTATTGTGACATTATTGCAGGAAGTTATCATATCAGTGCCAGCGGTATTTTCCCACACAGGGTCAGAAGAAGGGGATAAAAGCGATGGAATAACAGAGAATGGCCAGTTGCCAGGCAAAGATAAATGAAAGGCAGGAAACAACATTGTGGCAAAGGGTACGGACACAAAGAGAACACAAACAAGTAGAGTACAGAGTGGATATATACAAAGATAGAAGGGAAAGAATCACACCTGTGTAAAGTGAGGGGCGCTCTTATCATCATTATATATCATCTCAGAGAGATGAGAGATAGAAAGTATAGCCAGAGATGGATAGATCGATCCTCTATCGATTGATAGATAAAATAGATAAAGGGCTATATTTTGCGGCACCCCTTAACCCTTATCCCTAAACTTATTTGCCATTTTCTATCTATTAATTTAGCAGTCGCTCGCCCGCTGTCTATTTCGCTCGGTCGCTGTCTTTCATTCAGAATACTTCCTTAGCATAGAGAAAGACAGCTACAAACTACAGTACAACTTGCTTTGCACTTTGCAGCCCAAAAAGCCAACCTCCGCGTTCGCCGTTTAATAGCTTATATCTCCATGGGCAGCAGACGGGGAGCGGTTAGGGACCGTCTACAAAGTGCAAAACCGAACGTGAAAATATTCAATAACTTCCATTTATAGGCAGAATTTCACCACCAAATTTACATCACACATAAATGGTGTACTTATGATTGTACTACAGCATTTACTTGCAAAAGAAACGTTTAATTAGCCTACTTTTGTACCCAACCCAACTTCCCAAGACCATCTGTAAACAATTCCCCCCCTATCAGTAAATAGTAATGTGATCTGTTACATTGCATTACCCACACTGAACATCATTTGCTGTTCATATTATTCAGAACGGTAAGGACTAGTTTTAAAAAACCTTTTAAAATAGCACCCTCTTTGCACCCTTGCCTGTCTATCTAATTTGCGGCTTCTGCCTAGCTGAAATGCCTGCCCATGCCTGTCCATTCTACGAAGGCCTTCGAAGTCAGTAATCTGAATCTCACAAGATTTTTCAAAAATGTAAAAGAAATAGCAGATGCCGGTGAGCTTGTATATCTGCTATTTTTGAACGGCTGACGCAAAAATCAAAGATTTCGCGGTTTTAATGGGTTAAGAAGCAAATTGCAGCTCTCAAGTCACATCGTAAGTCTCCTGTGAGAGCCATTAAAAAAAATCATCATACATCACATTCCGTGCTCAGCCAATCAAATCATCACAAATGTCATTCAGGCCAATCACTTTTGGCGTCTTCACTTTTCTTCCCTTACTTTTTTATCCTCAACATGTACTTTGCTCAGCCAATCAAATCATCGCTATGGGGTGATCAGCCAATCAAATCATCGTGCTTGTGATCACACAAACAGACAAAGCTGGGCATAGGAGGGGCTTCATTGGGAAGGAGCGGACTGCCGCACAGTAGAGAATGTGTTTGGTCACAGGGACGGGGTATATCTGTGCCCTGGTGTCTCTTGACAGGCTGTCTCTGCTTTCGTTTGGTTGGAGTTCACGATGAAGGGAGAAATCAAATCAGGTAACCAACATTGAGAAGTGATCCATCCGCGCCCGTTCTATTTGAAAGTTAGCCTTGTAAAGGCTAGCCTGTATGTGTCTATATAACTACCTATCCAACTGTACAATAAAGTTAGCCTGGTAAAGGCTAGCCTGTATGTGTCTATAACTACCTTTCCAACTGTACAATAAAGCATAAACACCATGTTCACAATGAGTTCGGGTTTGTCTGTGTGCCCGGATTATGCCCGAATATGGAGAGACGACCATATATGGAGAACCCATGACTCAAAAGGCGATATTGTGATGACAGTAAAACAGCAGAGCAAACCCATGGCAATGAGATTTGCCGTAGTGGCTCTGGTATGATGTAATAACAAGACATGGTGTGAGTAATGCTTAACTCGTGCTGTCGCACAACAGCATCACGTACCAGAAACAGGCGATCCTCAAGCTCTGCAACTAGCACCGTAGTATGCCTGCCTCACAGCTTGATGTACAAGTGCACCCCCTGGACATGACGCTATATGTCGCAGGGACTTACCCCCAATCCAACCCTTGATGCTGAGTGCCAAGCAGGGAGGCACTGGGTCCCATTTTTCAGAGTCTTTGGTATGCCCCGGTGGTGGATCAAAGCCCAACCTCCCAGTCCCAGGGCAGACACTCTAACCACAAGGCCACTGAGCCGGTAGTATGCCTTATACTGCCAATATATATTACAACTAGCGTACGACGGTGGACATCACCAACAATCTGATTCCTGTTTGGATGGGGCAAGAATCTGACTTGGGCAGTCAGTGAATATCTGCCTAGTTGACTGACTCGACTAACAGCACGCCCTAGTCTTCATCATCGTCGTCGTCCTCGCTGAAGGGGTGGCCCGGAGCCTCGCCGCGGTGCAGGTGTAAAGCGACGGGGCGAAGGGGTGCGCTCCTGGCGGACAGGGCTACTGTTGGGGCTCGGTCTGGGGCTGATTGCCTGCAGCATGCGTGCCATCTTTCCATCCCTCAGCATGTGCTTCAGGGTTCCCTCGGGGCCAAACATCTGCAGGAAGTTGCCAATGAACTCCCTGGACTTCTCCTCCCACTTCTGGAAGAGGTCCATGCTCTTCTCCTCAAACTTCTGGACCAGCTCTTTACTCTTCTCCTCCACGTCCCGCACCTTCCTCTTCACCCTGTCCACGCGATCCTGCAGGTTGTACTTCTTCTCGTTGATGTAGCTGACGTTGAGCTCCTTGGGGGTGTAGCCCCTCTGTAGGTTGCGTCTCACAAACATGTCGTAGTCACGGACAATGCGCGCGATGATGTCAGAGGTGGAGATGCCTTCCGTCCGCTGAGTGGGAGCGAACATGCCGGCGTCCTTAATGTGCTTGTAAACATCATTGCTTCCTGCCGAGGAGTAAGGGATGTCATCGTGGGCCACAAAGTCGATGCGATGCTTGGCGAGGAACTTTGGTGTCAGGGTCCAGGGAGCATTCCTCACCACCTCGTCCACATAGCGGCAGTGGCTGACCGCTTCGTAGCGCTCATCCTCGCTCATCACCGTGAAGCCCTTGTACTTGTGGGTAAGATCGTCGCTGCACACTCCGACGATGAGATGTGTGTTTGGAAAGAGACATTTGGCCTGCATGAGAGCTCTGGCATGGCCGGTATGGAAAAGATCAAATATGCCGTCTGCGTAAACCCGCACTGGCCTGTCAGGTGGGGTTCCTTTCTTTGCTTCATCCATGCTGGCTCTCAGATAGGGTTCCTTAGCTGGAACCAGCTCGTCTGCAAAAGGTGCTGGGTGCTCCAGAGTCACAGTGTATCTGGGGACCTTGACCTTTCCCTCCTCTGCCTCGCCACTGGACTCCTCTCTCCTCCTCTTCCTGGATGACAGCAGACTACTGGAGCTCACTCCCTCCATTGTCCTCTCCCTTCAGCTGAAACGGTGAAACCACTACAGCAGATGTTCGATGTTGAATTGTTCCTGCGTTATAGTATGTATCTCAATAAATTATGCAAACATCTGCGTGCGCCCACGTGTGCGTCTACAGTATCCGTCCATTATGTATATTGCAGAGGACCCTGGGGTGAAGTGGTCAGACCAGCGGGTCTCCAAAATATACTGTATATATACTGTCCACACATCCACAAATCCCCATACATGTAGATCCCGGTGACATCAATATGACATCATTTGTAGATCCTGGTGACATCAATCAATCATTACGCAAATCTCTGCGAGCGACCCGTGCGTGTATGCATCTGTCCTTCACGTATCCCGAGACAGACAACTTGAAACTCGCCTGTGAAGTTGGTCGGAAACAACAGCCTGTGGGCCGGTCCTCCCTTAAGCCAATTTGATGTAAAACATCACACTCGTGCAGAAGTGAGGGGCACCTCACTTCTTTAAACACACATTGTACTCTAAAAGGCCATAGACTTGGCTGCCACATGATGTCACGAGTGGTGCTGTTTTTTACATCATTAAAAGTCCAGAGATTTGACTGCCATGACGTAATTTCCAGAAGCCAGACTTTGGAGGGGCACAATCACACTTGTGTTGTGAGTGGTGCTTTTAATGTGTTGATCTGATGCACCCACTGCCATGTACATGACGTCATGGGGGGGGGGGGGTATATAATACATACACACAAAGATACACGTTGGAGCAGTTAGCACTGCTCAAACATCACACCCAGTCTGAAGTGAGTAATGCCTTGATGAAGATGTATGGTGATGATGTCTGATGTATTGACCCACATGGGGTCAATCACAGGGGTGAGGAATAAACATCCAAACACACAAAATAACATGTCAGAGCAGCTAGCAACGCTCAGAAATTAGACTAAAACTGTCAAAACCATCTTTCTACTAATTGTTCAAAGGAGAGAGACAGTCGCAGAGCTCCAGTATGTGTTAAGCTCTTCCACATGCTCCTGTTTAGCCCATTGACTTTGGCGAGACCGCTCAGCTTTTACCAAACCGGCACAGAGGGGAGGATTATATCAATTTACCTTCTGAGATTAACTGACGTTTGCTGCATGGGAATAATCTTTTAGACATTAAAGCCTTTCTTTGAACTGCTTCAGAATACACGTCGAGGACGAAGACCGTTTTGGTAGGCCTAATGTATTGTGGCATCGGCTAATATAACTGGAGGCAGCTTGGCAGCTTCAGGAAAATAAAGATACATTGTCGTCTTTGTTTTTCTGCATCTAGCTGTCAGTCATAATAGTGTCTAACCCATTAAGATTCTACAAACTTAAAAAATCATAAGGCTCAAGGGGGGGGTTGGGGGGGGGGGGGCTTTTGCATGTCGGTGGCCCAGAGGCCCATTATCTCGTGGTTTGCCTATGTTCCTGATAAAGAATATCAATATGTAGATCAGCTATTTTCGCTATTCTTCTTAATATGACAAAGTACTTATCATAGGGCTTAAGAGGTTAACCCCAAATGTTCTTGTTCAGGTGTAAAGGCATGTTGTGATACAGAAAGAAGAGAAGCAACTGTGTATACTGTACCAAAACACAGCAGGGTTGAAAGGCTCACATATATAATCCGCAGGACAAATGATTTGCCTATAGCGGGGAGAGAGCCATTCTCCTCTTTTCCCTCCTTTGGATGGATTTGGGTTGGGGATGTGGGAAGTGAAGAATAGAGGAGTGAGATGGATTTGGGTTGGGGATGTGGGAAGTGAAGAATAGAGGAGTGAGATGGATTTGGGTTGGGGATGTGGGAAGTGAAGAATAGAGGAGTGAGATGGATTTGGGTTGGGGATGTGGGAAGTGAAGAATAGAGGAGTGAGATGGATTTGGGTTGGGGATGTGGGAAGTGAAGAATAGAGGAGTGAGATGGATTTGGGTTGGGGATGTGGGAAGTGAAGAATAGAGGAGTGAGATGGATTTGGGTTGGGGATGTGGGAAGTGAAGAATAGAGGAGTGAGATGGATTTGGGTTGGGGATGTGGGAAGTGAAGAATAGAGGAGTGAGATGGATTTGGGTTGGGGATGTGGGAAGTGAAGAATAGAGGAGTGAGATGGATTTGGGTTGGGGATGTGGGAAGTGAAGAATAGAGGAGTGAGATGGATTTGGGTTGGGGATGTGGGAAGTGAAGAATAGAGGAGTGAGATGGATTTGGGTTGGGGATGTGGGAAGTGAAGAATAGAGGAGTGAGATGGATTTGGGTTGGGGATGTGGGAAGTGAAGAATAGAGGAGTGAGATGGATTTGGGTTGGGGATGTGGGAAGTGAAGAATAGAGGAGTGAGGAATGCTGGTGTGGAATGAAACACCAGGCCAACTGGCAGGAGGCAGTGAGCATCTTGTGTAGACGACATCCATCACACAGGATATTTGTCATGTTAGCCCTTGATTTAGGAGACCACTGGTTTTTGGGCCCTCCCTTGTTACACTTGATAGGAGAGGTGATATCTGTCCTTCGACACCACCCTCTCTCTCTCCCTCCCTGCGGTGCACACTGGCTATTAATGCATAATCGGCACTGAGCCTTTTCTAGCACCCAAATGGGATGCTCTTCTGTTTTGTCTTTCATAATATTGCCATTTATTGTAAATTCCTTTGGAATACAAAACAGGTAGAGTATGTGGGAGAAACAGTAACATTAATATGAAGAGCATGGTCTATCAGTTATATCATTGATATTTTTTAAGATAAGCCTTGTACATCTTCTTTACTATACTCTGTCTCTTCTGGCTCGATGGTGCCATACCATTTATACCAGCGTTCACCAGGGTTAAGGCATGGGGGAGGTGGTGTGGACCCCACAGCATGGTGGTTATTGGAGTAGTCTTCTGTGAATTCCACATTGGGATTGAGTGGGGTCATACACCATCCCAGTATATGGACATATTAACTGCTCCAACAGCTTAACATTCTGATGGTGGAGGATGATGTTTGGATCCCTGCAAATTGGACATGCGTTCCTGCAGATTCTGCCTCCCCTAATGCACTTCTTGCGTGTCTTCTGCGGGGAGGATACCTCCTTTGTGGTTTCTCCTGTAGCCAGTCCACACCGGACTGGTTCCATAGCGCTCAATGTATTCTTCACTCTCCAGGTAGTTCCAGGGTCTGTCTTTGTAGCGGACCACAACCTCAGCATCCCCATCCTTGGTTAGTGCTGCTGTTGTACACAGATGGAGCTCCAGTCCTGGTCCATAATAACCTGGCAGTTAGCTTCTGTAGACAGGACTCGTTATGCTGAACCGAGTGTAAAATCAGAGGAGATATTCGATGATCCGTATGGACGCGGCCATGTTTTCTGTGACGTGAGTCGGAAACCTCTGATCTTCTATGTTACGCCAGCTTGGGCTTTAGAAATGGAGACCGGGATTCGATTTCAGGACAAGGCTAACAGTCTTGGGCAACTTAAAGACTCATAATTTTTTCATACAGAAAAAAGAACTGCTTATTCCAAAACATTACAGTGGTTTGCAGTAGGGAGAGTTGAGTATCGCTTTTCATATATCATATAATAAACTAGAACTGCACTCTGTCGAGTGCCTACTTGCTTGTTGCACTTATGGCCTACTAGTGCGCAAGCAGAGCGCGCAAGTACTGTTGACCGCTACAAACTGTCAAATCTCAGCTTCTCTGTGAAGGAACGTTTGAAATGTTGAATTATTAGGTTTAGCTATTTGCTACCTACCTACTTTATGCATGTAAAAAAGTAGTATTATGAAGTATGGTACAAGTTTCTATCTATAAAATAAATACAGTTTTATCGATTTAGAATTATTCTGGATCCCTTTTTAGTTTCTCAAAGAAAAATAAATCATCGATATCCGATGAAAAAAAAGGTATATAAACTGAAATAAAATATGTTATCACGTATACAGTATAATTATTTAATTATTTATTTGAAATTGTCAATTGCTTTAAATTTACTTAATCTTGGACTATAGTGATATTAATACTAAATGCCTCTGTGTATATGTATATGTAATTTGTAAGTTGATTAGCGGTATACTGTGGTTACTTGCGCCACTTTTGATGCGTATGCATGGAGATCCTTGATGTAATCAGTATATGCCCATATATGGGCATGCTCATATAGTCATACGTATGCATGGAGATCCTTGATGTAATCAGTATATGCCCATATATGGGCATGCTCATATAGTCATACGGTACAGTATGTCATAGATTTGCCATTGACAACTTATGTTGACATGAGACAAATTTGAGTGTCAAAATGGACTCTCAAGAGTTACATTTTGCTGCAATTTGCAACATTAGATTTTTGAGGGGCGCTAGCCCCTCTTATGCCCAGCTTTACAGTTTTGTGTAAACACAAACATTGAAAAGTGAGGATGGAAAAGTGAGGACGCAAATTGTGATTGGCCAGAATGAGATGATGTATGATGATAAGAGCGCCCCAATCTAGAGTTGCAAATTGCAATACCCTTCATTGATCTGCTTGTATTAAACAACGTTAAACTCACCAACATTGCAGATGTAGGGCAAGCTTGAATTATCCTCTTTCAATCTGTAAAGCATTTGTTTCATAAAAATCCACCGTAGACATTTTATGAGCTTAGACACTTAGAAAAAGATATCACAGGCACGGAATTTCTTAGCAGAAAGTAGCTCATAACATGTCTACAGTGGATTTTTATGAAACAAACGCTTTTCAGAAAGCGGATAAATCATCCCATTACAAAAAAATCACACCCGTGTGAAATGAGGGGCGCTCTTGTTATCGTACATCAATTTATGTCAGCAGACATTTGACATTGCTACATAAGGTACATAAGGTGGTCCCTTATTGGCCAAGTGCTCCCACCAACATGTGATTGGTTAGCTGATTTGCTCGTTTACATATGACAATTTTTAGCGGAATTCTGACGTAATTTCTCTGTTCATTGTCAATGGCAAATCTTGAGACGTGTGGGGACAAAAGCTGTTTAACCCTCAGTATATAGAAGGGGCGCCCCTAAAAATCAGACCCGTCTGAAGTGAGTGGTGCAAACAACTCAGTTTCCCATCATGCACCTGTGCACAGTGTGAAGCTCAACAGCGCCACTTTGTGTCCCACTTAACCAATCAATACTTAGTAAACTTGACCTTTGGCTTGGTACATGGTCAGCTCTTTTTACCTCTTCTACACAGAAAATAGCCGATCTACAAGCTCACATCGTTGCTTGCACAAGCTTGTAGATCTGCTATTTTTGCCTGCTATTTTCTGCCTCCCCCAGAATAGGGATGCGAGGGTTGTGTGATAGGGAAACAAATGAAAGTCCGTATCACACAAAGGTTTGGCGGCCCCCCTGCAGTATCTATGAGGACCCCCTAGGAGTCTTGGACCCCCTGTTAAGACCCCTGTCGTAGAAGGTATGCCAATTCCCATATTCATTAGGCAGCAACATCTTGTCTCTACGGCAGTGAGTCATCAAATATGATGCACTGTTAATTGATTATTTGTAACGCTAACTATGGCTTGACAAAACAGCATTGTGCTACTGTATACCAGTAGCGAGAAAAGACGCTCCTCAGCTTGGAAACACAATGATAAATCATAAGCTGATGTATGCTACAAACGGTACAAACTATACTCAATTTGTTGCCGTACTGTACGGAAGCTTTCTGGCTCTCGGCGCTTCTTCAATGTGAAACGCTGACTCACTTCAGGCAAAGGACTCGGTTTTAAAGCATGCCCTTTTCAGGGTTTCCCCCCATTGGTCTGCACAGCATCAGTCTTACACTGGGCCTTTTGCCAGCAGGTAAAGAGGAGTCCACAGTGAAACGGGCTCAGTGTGAGGTCTGAATTTAATGGCTCATTAAAGACCACAATAAAGGGACTGCAGCATCGCTCAGGAGCTGCAGACACGCTAGGGAAATGGTTAAGCGTTGTCAAAATTAAAAGAGATGTGGGGGTGGGGGGCTTAACATGTTCGACAACCACGTCTTTGACCAACTCGCCTTAACCAATGTTTAGAATTTAAAACATTTAGGGTGGTTCTGTTCTGTTCATGTTGCGCTTCCTCAAGCTTGAATCCATTTGAATTTTACTTGAAGAGTGTGGCAAAAAATAGACAGCAAATCTATTTGTGCTTCTGATCCCTGAAGGCGATGGCTCACGATAAAAATAACACATAATCTGAATCTATCTATACTGCTCACTGTTTGCCCAGCTGTTAGCTCTGGGAACCACCAGGCAATCTTCCTCCTCTAATATTTAAACTCCAAATGATGGAACAGAGGGGTGTCTCTGCCCAAAGTCTGGCTGAAGGCATATTTCATATTCCTTATCTTCCCAAATAGGCTTCATATAGCGTACTGTAGACTTACATATATTAACAAGAGACAAAATGAAAATGCCCACATTCACCCGGGGTGCATGGACTGTGTTCTGATCATGCAGTATGACTTTATTAGCGATAAGCGGCTTATCTCTGCTTGGTTCCAGGAATGGATAATGTTCCCACAGATAGAAGGGAAGGGGACGGATCCAGGGGATAATCTGCAGTTAACAAGGCCAAAAACTATGATGGCATCTTTCAAAAATGCACCTATCTTGCAACCAAATTGAAGGAATTTAAGAAACTAAGATAAGATCCGACTAAGAATCCAAACAAGATGTGAGTGAAAACGATCATTTTCATAAGGGGGGAGGGATTTTGGAAGCTCAACACACATCAGCCTCCGATCATGTCAACTATAAAATCCCTTATAAATCTCATAAGTCATTCTCTATCACATCAGTGCAAAACAGCAGCACAATGATTAGCGATGTCTGATCTGCATTTAAGGGCAGCAGGAACAGACTCGGAGAGAGAAAGAGAGACAGGCTTTTGACATCTTTACAGGGCATGGCTGATACATTTCAAAGGCCCGGACGAATGGCCCATATATCCTTTTCCACGAACAATTATTGCCCAAAGAACACCGGGAGAGATTAAAAGGTCTTCCAACAATCCTTCACTATGGGAAACTGGAGAAGCGACAATCCATCTTAAGAGCAGCCTCTTTCCGCCTATACAAGGAAGTCTTATGAAAGGCTTAGCGTGAGAAAGAGACAGGCGGAGGGAAGCGCGTGCGCACACACACACACACACACACACACACACACACACACACACACACACACACACACACACACACACACACACACACACACACACACACACACACACACACACACACACACACACACACACACACACACACACACACACACGCACACACACACATTATTGATGTTTATAAGACATTATTCCATTTAATACACATTGGTTATAATGCATTATGACACAGACATTACAGAACTTCACTATGTGCCTTTATAACCACTTAAAGGGTAAGACCACTTTTTTTGAGGTTTGGGTTGTTTTCTTACCTTATTATGGTCAAACTAGTCCAGTCCAGGAGTTATTTCGCTCTGTTGTGTTGTTTATTAGCAATTTAAGAAATAAAAAATAGGGTCCATTGACTTCCATTGTAGCGGGGGAAACAGCTCTCAAAGTCACTCTTTTAGCACATGAACGAACGCAACAAAAGCTGATTCTGACAGCTTATGACATCAGGAAAACTCATGCGGTTTTATTTTTAATAAAAAATGTCAACGTTGTCTTGTTTTGATAAATTTGTGTAGAACGAAGATCTGGTAGGTATGCTTACGCTAACCGAATCACTTCTGTTTTCACGTGACGCGGTACTACGATCCGATTGGTCCAACTCTAACTGCAACAATCTGGAACAGCGCACTTTATCCTCCGTTCTAAAAGTATCGTAAGCCTACAAATGTATAACTGCTTGCCGTGGGTGTCTGTGTCGGGGGTACTGCTCGACTGCAGATGGATTGGGTGCTCTCAGCGTACAACACAGGCAGCCAGCGTGCTTCCTTGTTTACAAATGAAACCGGAAACGGAAGACCGCATTGCAGCTTCAGTGTCCCTCCAAACAAAATAGTACCTTTATAAATATACGTTAAAACACGAAAATAAAACCGCATGAGTTTTCCTGATGTCATAAACTGTCAGAATCAGCTTTTGTTGCGTTCGTTCATGTGCTAAAAGAGTGACTTTGAGAGCTGTTTCCCCGTTACAATGTAAGTCAATGGGGCTCATTGGGCTGGTATTTTTATAAAGCTATTTTCTATAAAACTGCACAATGGAGCGAAATAACTCCTGGACTGGACTAGTTTGAACATAATAAGCTAAGAAAACAACCCAAACCTCAAAAAAAGTGGTCTTACCCTTTAAGTTATAATAGTTATAATGTGCTGTTCCACTGAGCATAATAATGCATTATGACCAGCACTTATAATATGTTATAAACGTTGTTATAAGTTGTTATACATGATTATAAACATGTATAACAAGTGTTATAATGCCTTATAAGCACATCATAATGCATTATAAATTAGCTTATAATGCATTATAAAGGCGACCTTAATATAAAGTGTTACCAAATCTTCTCTTCTCTGTGGCATATATTTTCAAATGGGGGGTGTCATTTTGGGGGTCCTTGACATGAACAAGGGAACCACTGCTGTATAGTATGACCGTGAATGAGCTCAGGCAATGTTTGCTGGGTATAAATAAAGATTGTATTAGAAATAAGACATTGCGGGGAAAGCTGGCCTTTATGCTAAACCAGTCTTCTCTCCGGTTTTAGATATGCCCACATACTACTGGTGATAGATCATCATATACGATTTTGCGTTTTTAATTACCACTTCCTCTACTATGTATCTGTCTTGAAGTTTGATGGGGGGCATACATGTACACAGTCTTAATTGTACTGTTTTGATTGACAGTCCATATACTGGGGTCTGAGTCACCTAAAAGAGGCCATGGGAGAGAGCGGAGAGAGAGAGAGAGAGAGAGAGAGAGAGAGAGAGAGAGAGAGAGAGAGAGAGAGAGAGAGAGAGAGAGAGAGAGAGAGAGAGAGAGAGAGAGAGAGAGAGAGAGAGAGAGAGAGAGAGCGGAGAGAGAGAGAGAGAGAGAGAGAGAGAGAGAGAGAGGAGAATCATGGTCCAGCCATATGATGGGGCCTCTTGCACAGTATAAATAAACAGAATGTGATAGCCTTGTAAATAGCTCTGCTTTCCACCACACCGTCTTAAATAGCCATTCTGTTTTTGTTATGGGAGTCTGCGAGAGCTATGTATGCTTAAGTCTACTGTATGCCCTAATGCGCACACCGGAAGGCATCTGTCATTTTAGATTTGAACCACTTTAAATTATTTAATACTTGGCTAAATTTGGATTTTTCAAAAATACATATCTACTGATGGTGCTGTGCATCCCATGTTTATTATAATGATTTATAATAAGCATACGTATTAGGGATGTGCCGAAGGGACATTTTGGCCGATAACCGATATTACCGATGTCGATATAATCTCATTCTGTATTGAACATTTTAAATAATTTTGTCCATTCTGAAAAATACATGTAACAGGGTATCTGCACTGCAGGCTTAGGCAAGTCAGATTTAACTTAAATACCTTTATATTTAATATTGTGAGCTTGTTCAAGCTGTTATTGGGCTTGTTTAACTGTAAAGACAGACCGATTAATCGGATCGATTAATTAATTGGTCTGATTGATTAATCAAACCGATACAGATTAATCTAAAAACAAGCCCAAATTGATTAAATCAATTAATTACCAGCTGCATTATTATTATCTGTGGGTCTGCTGCTGACGTTATGCCACTTTTTAGCTGCGCTAGTGCGCTCCGCTGTTATGCTCAAATTAGTGACCCTAAAGAATTCTGAGGCAACATGGCTGGAGACGAGGCAGCCAATCAGAACTGCTCGACTAGCCATGCCGTGCAGACGATGGGATGTTATGGGTTGTTGCCAGTGGTGGC
The DNA here is from genome assembly GCF_964188405.1 of Protomyctophum parallelum. Taxonomy (NCBI): domain Eukaryota; kingdom Metazoa; phylum Chordata; class Actinopteri; order Myctophiformes; family Myctophidae; genus Protomyctophum; species Protomyctophum parallelum. The sequence goes on along the minus strand of NC_139704.1, from coordinate 15,189,354 downwards.
AACTGTTGTGACAGAAATAAGCTAAGCAGCCTCCAAAAACCAAACCAGGCAAGCAACTGTGAATGAATCCACGTTAGTCTGGAAATATGCAGGCTTGGCAACCAGTGTTGCCAACTGAAGACAGAGCAGGCTCAGCAGAAAATGATCTCCTGTCGATCTCCAGCGTGTATCTACCAGTCGGAACTTTCACAAGCTAATATTGACCAGCTTGCAGCTGGTAACAACTAAAATCATTCCGATACCAATGTGTTTGCCGATTAATCTCGCATCACTAATACGTCTAATGCATTACAATCTGTTCATAACACTATACAACAAAGTGCCAATCGGCACAGGTCTCCACCAGGGCAGGTCAGGTTGTGGCCTCATGGTGGCGCTATAACAGGCTGTTGAGGAAGATTTGGGCCGGAGGTTCGTGTTGGAAGGATGCAGGTACAATGTTTTTCCATGTGTGCATACATAAGTTGTATACAGATCGATGCAGTTATAGCTAAAAACAGGAATTGGCCTGTTATAGCGCCACCGTGAGGCTGATTTTGAGGAAGAAATTGTGGCATGTCGTCCTCGGCCTAGTGAAAATGTGCGTGTATAATTTAACGGAAATTGCACACTGTGTTTGTGATTTGTGGCCTTTTTTCGAAATGGACGAATCGTGTGAGCTTTGGAAGCCAATCTTAGCCAATCAGGATGGAAGATGGGAAATGGTGCCGCTCCGTGTTGATCACATGACTATGGAGATAGTGTATACCGATTTGCGTGAAATTTGGATAAAATCTGAAGGAGTAATAATAGAAAATGTGTTTTACATATGTCGGCCTCCTGGTGGCGCTATAAAGAGCAGATGTGAAAAATTCCAGGCAAAGGTTTTTCCTTGGCCTCTAGGGAGTTGGCATACAAAGTTATCCACAGATCCGTGCAGTTAGAGGTAAAAACACTTTTCGGCCAGTTATAGCGCCACCTTGAGTCTGAGTTGAAATTGTTCATGTGGCATTTCGTCCTCGGCCTAGTGGGAATGTGGGTGCACAATTTCACGGAAATCACGCGATGTGCTCATGATTTGCAGCATTTTGTTTGAAACTGAGCACTCCTGTGAATTTTGGAAGCCAATCTTAACCAATCAGGATGGAGTGTGAGAAATCTGAAAGACCATTTTGTTGAATGGCTCTAGAGAGACTGTGTACCAATTTGCGTGATGTTTGGACAAAATCTGTAGGTGTACTGTGCAAAAACTTGTTTTGCACAAAGCGGCCTCCTGGTGGCGCTATAACAGGCCGTTGTGGAAAGTTTGGGGCAGAGGTTCATCGTTGGCATCCAGGGAGTGTGTGTGCAAAATTTGGCATGGGTCGGGTTAACGGTGGCCGAGATTAGCTGCTCACGGACGGACGGACGGACGGACGGACGGACGGACAGACACACGGACACACGGACGGACGGAGTGCAAAACATACTCTCCCCACATGCCTTCGGCCTGGTGGAGACAATTACAGTTACAAGAACTCAGAAGTACTCATAATGCATTGTAAAAGATAATCATGACACATGTGCCGTGCACGGCACGCACACGTAATGTGTGTGTGTGTGTGTGTGTGTGTGTGTGTGTGTGTGTGTGTGTCACTCATTAGCAAATCACTCATTAGCCTTCCACTGGCAGAAGTGAGGTGCACATATCTTTACTATATCCTCCTCTGGTGACCAGCCTAGTCCTGACCTCTGACCTCAGGTCAGAGGTCAGGACTAGGCTGGTTCTGCTGACTCAGCTGAACACCTGCAGACTCATGGCAGACACTCTCTCTCACCCTCCAACCAGTTCCTTCTCAGCCTCTCCTTCTATCTCTGTCTCCATCTCTCACTCACTCACCAGTTTTTTTAACCCTGCCGATTCCCAATTGTCAGCAGGCCCACACGTTCCTGTCACTGCTAACCCCTATAGCCGGTCAAATGGGAATGTGTACGGTAGATATTAAGCACACGTCTCCTCCGATACACATGAATCTTTTTTATACTCCGACTGTAAGCAGCTTTTACCGGGAGCTAGTAATGCACTCGGAAGAACGTCCAACCTGGTTCTTCTCCTTGCTGTACAAGCACCGACCTGTAGGAGTCGCCATAGTTCAGCAACAGAGATCGGCCTTCGCTGCCAGCTTTCCCACCCTTGAATATGTCCCACACTTGATGGTATATACTCGTAGCGCCCGTCCAAGCCGAATGTACAGTACCACATCAGACGTTTACACCTCTGAACTTTACCACTGTACACTGAATGTACAGTATACCGCATCAGACGTTTACACCTCTGAACTTCACCACTGAATGTACAGTATACCGCATCAGACATTTACACCTCTGAACTTCACCACTGTACACTGAATGTACAGTATACCGCATCAGACGTTTACACCTCTGAACTTCACCACTGAATGTACAGTATACCGCATCAGACGTTTACACCTCTGAACTTCACCACTGAATGTACAGTATACCGCATCAGACGTTTACACCTCTGAACTTCACCACTGAATGTACAGTATACCACATCAGACGTTTACCCCTCTGAACTTCACCACTGAATGTACAGTATACCACATCAGACGTTTACACCTCTGAACTTCACCACTGTACACTGAATGTACAGTATACCGCATCAGACGTTTACCCCTCTGAACTTCACCACTGAATGTACAGTATACCACATCAGACGTTTACACCTCTGAACTTCACCACTGTACACTGAATGTACAGTATACCACATCAGACGTTTACACCTCTGAACTTCACCACTGAATGTACAGTATACCACATCAGACGTTTACACCTCTGAACTTCACCACTGTACACTGAATGTACAGTATACCACATCAGACGTTTACACCTCTGAACTTCACCACTGAATGTACAGTATACCGCATCAGACGTTTACACCTCTGAACTTCACCACTGAATGTACAGTATACCACATCAGACGTTTACACCTCTGAACTTCACCACTGAATGTACAGTATACCACATCAGACGTTTACACCTCTGAACTTCACCACTGAATGTACAGTATACCACATCAGACGTTTACACCTCTGAACTTCACCACTGCGCCACCTGGACTCCCTCTCTCTTGAAGTTCAATGCCGCTATTGATTGTTGCATGATCCACTTTGATCATCGGTTGCGTGGAATGGGAGGTGTGTGTGTGTGTGTGTGTGTGTGAGAGCACGCAGGTGTACTATGTGTGTAAACCCTATATGCTTCATTAACCGGGGTCCCCCAGGGGTCTATCCTTTCCTTGTCCCACTAATTCTTTCCCCACGGACCAAATCGCTTTGCAGAAAACAGCTGCTATAAAAGCCCACAACGTATCGGCGTCGTAACTGGTGTTTTCACCAAATGTTCGCCTATTTTCACTGAACATTCGTCAATTATGCCCATAATAGGGACACAATAGGGAGGGAGAGCGAGAGAGAGAGAGATGCTTAGAGTGCACTCAGAGAGCGTTTTGGCAGTGACTAGACTTCAGTGTTGTGGAGATAGAGAGCAGCTGGTCTGCTGTTTACAGGAGTGTCTCTGGAGTGGAGAAGATATTATGGGCCATGTGAGAATAGGTGGCAATTACCACCGACACTGTATATCTGTCTAAGCTGCTCTGCTGCGTCGGATCAGGGCCTGCACGTCTCTGCCTCTTTGTATTACATGGAAGTCTCATCACCCCTTATCTCTTGGACTTCATCTACTACTGTAAGCCGGCTATGGGTTTGCAGGTTTGGGCTTCAAAGGGTCTTTTGTTCGGAGCCTACACAAGACCAATAACTACGCTTTCAAGTGCACAGCTCTATTAAAGAGGGGAGGGGGACTATTGTCATGCAGTGTGTACTAGGGGCAGGTCAGGTGGAGGTCAAGCTTTGTTCGGCTGGCAAGAAGTGAACAGCATAAACAATGACACGGGATTGCTGCTAAGGGTCAGTCGCTTCTGAAGATTTCTCACGGTAAAAAAAGTAGAATCCGCGTGGATTTAGCGGATGCTAAGGGATTTCACTACCGGCGGCGGGCACAAATATTGTTGTGGCATCAAATAAATACAATCACTACTGCAGAAGCTTAGCTCTAAATAAGCCAGCGTTGAACAGCTAATCTGAGCAGAGAGAGAGAGAGCCAAACAAAGACTGAGAGAGAAAGAGAGAGAGACAGAGAGAGAGAGAGAGAGAGAGAGAGACAGACACAGAGAGAGAGAAATAGTGAGGGCAAGAGAGAAGTTATAAACATAAGCTCTTATTCCAGTCTCAACAAAAAAATCTGGCAAGACCAGGTGTGCTGGCAGAGGGTCTGCAATTAAATACAAGAAAAAAAAGAAAGAGAGAGAGAGAGAGAGAGAGAGAGAGAGAGAAATTTTAAGGGGAAAAAAAGAAACAGGAAAGAGATTTTTCACAGCATCCAAGGAATGACTACAAGAGTCTTCTAGTCTGCAGTGTTGGGGACAAGATCTCACTTATTTCTACACAAACGCATCTGTAGAGGGAAGGGACATCCAAATAGTTAATACTCTTGAATTATCAGCTTTTATTATTCTAAAACCTCAGTGTTCGGTATATTCTTGAATTCTCTGGCCACACACTTCACTGCTGGCTTCTGCTCTCTCTCTCTCCCTATCTCTCTCTCTCTCTCTCTCCCCTTCCAAGTCCTCCTCCTGGCTGACACACTGCTCTGGTGTAACGAACCCGCTGAACCTAGCCAGAGCCCTCTTGGATAACAACAATACTACGACGTGAGGGCAGACAGACTGTAGCAGAGGAGGAAAAGGGGAGGATATCCCTGTTTGTCAGCACTTTGTTCCGGCTAGTTGGGTCGTTCTGGCGGCTTGATTGAGGCAGTAGACATGTGCACCCCACTTATTCCGAAAGGAGTCTTTGGACTCGAGCGCATATAGTCGGCTGAATTTACAAAGATAATATTATTTGAGCCTGTGCGTCATGAAGAAACAAAATAGGCTGAGAGGATGCGGTAACCGGTCGGATTTTCGGCGTGTGTGAAGAAATTCCTGCGTCTGCTGCGAGCGTTCCACACTTCCACACGCACCCCATAAAAAGAAAAGAAAACAGTCCCCGGACACCGGGCGAGAGCTCCCAACGAGCCTGCCGCGTCTGGCTTGTGCAACACATAGCGTACCACCAGTCAAGAGAGAAGAAGAGGCAACAGGGGAGGGAGAGACAGCGTGTCATCTTTCTGACAGCTATACTGTCACTAATATCCCCAAAGATGGGGGGGTCGCGGCGGTCACCTCATCCCAGCACTCCCTGAACCCCAAGTATCTTGCTCAGGGGACAATGGACAATGATACTAATTAAGGCTCTGTTCCATTTAGTGTACAGTGGTTTGCAAACCTTTTAATTTCAAGGACCCCCATAACTCTGAGAGTGTACAAATGGAACCAAATGGACCAATATATGGGTCCATTTGGTTCCATTTGTACACTCTCAGAGTTACAGACCTGTACATGGCCATTTGGAACCCACTTAAGGACACTGTGAGACCCACTGGTGTAACAGAGTGTTTCCAGTGAGCCAATGTGCACAATAGCAGCACCCTGACTCTGTTTGACCAGAATGGAACAGAGCCTTCATTAGTATCATTGATAACACATGTGAAGGAAGTAAGGAAGGGGCCCAAGTTCTTTCCAAAATGGTGTGTGTGTGCATATAGACTATAGAGCCCATTGACACTTAGACTGAGAGGACATGGCGGCTGGACCGGGCTATCGTTTTGATTCCTAGGAGGCCTCTCTCTACCCACTGAGCTTCAGCTTATGGCTGCCACAAGCGGTTGTGTGTGTATAACATCGAGGAAGAAGGGAAAGTAGAATGGGAGTTCATAATGGCAGATGTGATTGATATTCCAGCGGGTGACTCAAACAGGATATACCAGTGGTTCTCAAGCAGTGGTCCGGGGACCACCAGTGGTCCTTGGAGGGGGTTCCAGGTGTTCCCCAGAACAATTATTGGTTCAGAGTGTAAAATTAAACCAAATTAGCCCTCACGGGTCCATTTGGTTTAATGTATTACTCAGATTTACTTAATTTACAAGAAGTCTACAAAAGTAGAGAATGTAGAAGAATTGTTGTTTTGATCATTTGCCTGTTATCTCTATATGGTAACACATCGATATAGCATGGAATTCTGGACAAAATCTTATCCAACGACAATAGAATATTTGGGGTCTGAGAAGATAAGTCTCATCAAATGGTGATCCTTGGTTCAAATGCTGAATAAATACAAAAACGGTTGAAAACCACTGCGTTATATACGGTATGCTTCAGGACCCGGCAGTGGGTAACAAACAGGGTACTATCTAAGGCCATCCGTTGGGGGGGTTCCCCCGGAAGAAAACAAAATAGAAGGAGGGGGAGGGTGGGCATAAAAATAGAAAGCGGGGAACCTTCTAAAAGAGTCATTACTCATCGGCGGCGCTCTCCAAAAAAACTGGGGCGCTCATTCTTCACCCGCAGGACCCACAGTGCTTGACATGTTTCCCCTGGCTCTCTCCAAGAGTCAGGACACTGCACAAACCACAGGGGTGCAAGTTTAGACAGACAACTATGCAGTTGGCCCCCGCGGCAGCACAGACAGTAGAACCAGATACCACTGGGCTGACCGTAAAAGACTACCATTAGTCAAGCAAGGTCATTCTGTTAGAGCTTAATGACCTTAACAGTTTACAGTGCGGGTGTCACTGAATATCCTCAAACCTTGGCGCTGTGGACACGGGCCAGGGCCAAGGAGGAGGCAGACAGTCGGGCCTTGCGTTTACTTGGTGAAGCCGGTGGCTTTAGGAACAAAGGAACCTATAGAGGCAATCAATCCGTTTGCCTCATTTCATTTCTTCTTCCTTCCCTTTCTTGGCATAACTGAAGTAAAAACAAGCGTGGCACATAAATTCCCCTCCAGCGGCATGGCACAGACAGGTTTCTCTTTGCCCCTCAGGAAAGTAGCTTAATTGCAATATATAGGCAAATATATATTTTTGTTTGCATGCAAGTAGTATGTTTAACGATTAATGTTTAATGTCTAATTGTGCTTTTTAACATAGTTTACATACTTTAGTGGGAATCCACTTCCACCTCAAACCAAAACATGCAAGAAACTAGAAAAAGTGCCCTTCTGGGCACAGGTCTCCACCAGGATTTCTTCCTCAACCTAGTGTGAATATGCGTGCACAGTTTCATCGCAATCGGGCGCTGCGTTGAGGAGTTGTGGCGATTTGTACAAAGCGGGCTACTCCTGAAAACTGTAGGAGCCAATCGTGGCAAATCAGGATGGAATATGATAAATCAAACAAACCTGTCTTGATCACATGACTATGGAGATCATGTGTACCGATTTGCGTGAAATTTGGATAAAATCTGAAGGAGTAATAATAGAAAATGTGTTTTACATATGTCGGCCTCCTGGTGGCGCTATAAAGAGCAGATGTGAAAAATTCCAGGCAAAGGTTTTTCCTTGGCCTCTAGGGAGTTGGCATACAAAGTTATCCACAGATCCGTGCAGTTAGAGGTAAAAACACTTTTCGGCCAGTTATAGCGCCACCTTGAGGCTGAGTTTAAATTGTTCATGTGGCATTTCGTCCTCGGCCTAGTGGGAATGTGGGTGCACAATTTCACGGAAATGACGCGATGTGTTCATGATTTGCAGCATTTTGTTTGAAACTGAGCACTCCTGTGAACTTTGGAAGCCAATCTTAACCAATCAGGATGGAGTCTGAGAAATCTGAAAGACCGGTTTCGTTGAATGGCTCTAGAGAGACTGTGTACCAATTTGCGTGATGTTTGGACAAAATCTGTAGGTGTACTGTGCAAAAACTTGTTTTGCACAAAGCGGCCTCCTGGTGGCGCTATAACAGGCCGTTCTGGAAAGTTTGGGGCAGAGGTTCATCGTTGGCATCCAGGGAGTGTGTGTGCAAAATTCGGCATCGACCGGGTTAACGGTGGCCGAGATTAGCTGCTCACGGACACACGGACGGACACACACACGGACGGACGGACGGACACACGGACGGACGGAGTGCAAAACATACTCTCCCCCCATGCCTTCGGCCTGGTGGAGACAATAAATGCTACTGAAATTGGAGATGTGCTTGGTTTTAAATACCTCAGAGCTGATGAGCCAGCTTTCATTTGTACACATTGCGCTTCAACCAACTTCACTACATCGTATCAAGTCACTGTATTTGTGCACGGCAATTTCCATAGTTTGTGTTTTATATACATTTATTCAAGCTCACACTCGAGAGTTTCATAAACCATTTCATACAAAACTGACTCCATTTGTCTAATCTTGTGAAGAACCATTATAGGGTTTCTCAGAGGTCAGCCAATGAGGCCCATTCTTCACACAGTGAACCTTCCCTGGCACAAATACAGTGTAAAGTCACATCTCATGCTTATCTTCACAGTGAGCCTTCCCTGGCACAAATACAGTGTAAAGTCACAGCTCATGCTTATCTTCACAGTGAGCCTTCCCTGGCACAATATACAGTATAAAGACACATTTCACGCTAATCTTTTTGTCCCGGAGGGGACGAGCCTTATTTGCTCCGAACGGTACCGTGCTTTTTACCCATCGATTTGTTTCCCTTGCGGTGACAGTTCGAAAGGTTACCAGAACCAGAAGCTCACTGTCGTAAAGCTCCCCAACGTTCTGCTGCACCGTTTGACCTGAGCAGCTGAACCATTGTGGCAGCCATTACTGTAACATTAACCTGTCTCCTATGATTTATGGGTCGAACTGGAATGATGGGGAGGGACTCTTTGTCACAGTTTAGCCCTAAAACCACACATGAATTGCGAGGAACTGGCATTATGTCCATGCTGCTTGTGGGAGCAGTGCCATTGATATCTCTGTAATCGCTCATCCCTACGCTGACACAGACAAAATGCTTCCGTGAGAGTCATTAGTCTTCATGCAGACGTTCGCTGAAATTTGTAGGATAGTGGAATTCCAGGGCAGGTCTTTAAAGATGCATTGTGCAATATTCTTTGGTAGTCACCTGGTCTGATAATAAACCATATTCATTGTATGAAAGCTTCAAAATTGACATGTCACTCACAATGGACCAGTCCGTATGTGCACATGCCCACTGTTTGAATCTAAAGCTCCTCCTGGGACTTTTTGGCCAGAGAATTCCGCAGAACGCAGTGGATTTAGGATAAAATGTTGCCAGATCTCATTCCTCCCAAGACCCAGATTATCTAATGCAAGTACAGTAGTTGCTAGGTTTGTCTCACTTTCGCTGCCTCTCCATTAAGACTGCACAATATATCGTTATCATACCTGTCACTCCCAACGGACTAAGAACGAGAAAGGTATTCTTTTCTCACTGGTGCTGCTGCATAACCGAAGGGAATAAAATAGTTCTTTGCCCTCTGAAGTGCCCATAACACAGCGATGCACTGAAATACAATTAATTCCATGAATAAGACATTTAAACCACACAATATGTCAATATGTCTTGATGTAAAGGTTACAACTAAACACACACCTGTTGTTCAGCGACACACTACAAACATTTCTCCTGACCGGCGTATGCACGGACGGAAGCATCAACGATTGTGTACCATTGCAGACTCGCACCATATATATAGGCAGTAGGCATAGCACCAGAAATGACGGAACTACAACCCAGCAAATATATATTTAGAAAATAATAAACGAATAAATTGCAAATAATTACAACATGACAGCAGTAACAATATCATTATCGAGGTATGAACATGCGCAATATCAGTATCGCAAAAAGGCAACGGTATTGCGATATCATATGATGATATCACTTAAAATAATAAAATATGACATTTTAACGGTAATATCGTATATCGTATCGATATTGCAATATGTGGCAATCTTGTCCATATCGTGCAGCCATACTCTCCATCCTAGTCCTCCCTTTCCAACGTACCCCACTGACAGGTGCTGCCCCGGCCGGTTCCATCCCCTGAACACGGCCAACTCTGTTTGTATAGACCAGTGGTTCTCAAAAAAACGTTTTCATGTCAATTTATATGTATTTGGCCGTGGACCCTCATCTGAAAATAATGATACTGTATATCGGTATTTTAAAAAAAATCTTCAAAAATAGCAGATCTACAAGCTCGCAGTGTGGCAAGAGCTGACACGCTGTAATGCTCGACCAAACCGGATGCACCACTGTGCATTCGCCACCCAAGCACAGTATTTTCTTTGGAAAAAATAGATAACTTTTATTTCGGGAGGAAAATTGGCGAGACGCAAATCAGTCCTGACCTTACAGTGGCAACAACAACAGATTTAAACCAATTAGCCTACCGGTACTCTAAATAAATAAAGGGCTTTACAAACAACAAGGGCCTTTTTTCTCAATTGGATCCACAAGGTCGCACTCCACCCTGCGCGTGAAAAGATGCGCTTACTGCGTAGAAAAAAGCTCAAAACACATTGCAACTCTTATCATGGGTGGACGTGTGCGAGATGTGGGGAGAGTGCACACTGGTCGCTAATATGCCTATCACATTTCCTGTGCCTCCCAACATGCCTGTTCGCCTCGCATTGAAAATATATTACAAGCAAAGTCAATCGCTTTGCAAGTGTAAGTGTAACAATACATAATCGTTTGAGACAGTATGTATGTATTTTGTGAAATGTAGGGTGTAAAATGTCTGTTGAGTGTGCTTGTTTGCAGTGTACGCTAACTCTGATTCCGCTGCCATTAAGGATCTCCATATAAATGTGGCTATAGGCTTCAATATTTATCTACTGGAGAGGACTTGGAGTAATGATATTTTATAACTTTTTGTGTTATCCTTTAAGCATTATTTGTACAACTCTAAATGTGCAAAATCAATTCCCCCATCCCTCAAAACGCTCCTCTTCACACTACAGTAGCACTTGTATCTTTACTTGATGCCTATTTTGACAGATGTTACAGTAGTTATGCTATGCAGATGTTGGTTACTTCACATAATTATGCTATGTCTGTAATTTAGACGTGTTTGGATGTCCACAGATGAAGTATGATATTTAGATAGCATGTTTAGACAGAGGCTAGGTTTGATGTTTACCTAGGCTGGTTACTTCGTAGCTCTGTTCTTCTTACCCTGTTGATGGTTTCATGCCACTTACTCTGATGTTGCACATTAAGGGGAATTTCTCCCTAACCCTTTAAAAAAAAAGTAAAAAAAGTTATAAGGCGCTCCTGGAGCTGCTCCTGGAGGGGGTCTAACGCTAGAACTCCTATTCAATCGCGCAATTGGTTTTTGTTTTTTGTTCACATCTGTTCTAGATGATGTGACAGCAACACTCCATGCGTTGTTGACACTGCACTCTTCCTGGTCTACGTGAGCTGACGTTAGACCCCCTCCAGAAGCAGCTGAATAGAAGGAGCAGCTCCAGGACCAGCGCCCTATATCTTTATTTATTTTTAAATATTTATATATATATATATATATATATATATATATATATATATATATATATATATATATATATATATATATATATACATACATAATTATCAACTTACTTTTGTAAAAAAAAAGGGTTAGGGAGAAATTCCCCTTTAAGTCGCTCTGGACAAATTAGGTTTCTGCCCAACAGAGACGTTTTGAGGCCATGCATGAAAATAGTATACTAAATTTGCAAGCCTGTATTCTGAATTCTGAATTAGTTAAAAGCAGGCACTGTACCCAAAAACGCCTGTATTTAGCCTGTCCCCAGCAAGTGGTCACAACTGCTAAAAAAGTGTCTAATACTGTCACAATCACATAAATAATTATACATACTAAATTAAAGTAGATTGTCAACAACATAGCAAACAATATACACAGTAAATTTTAATTTATATTTTCCATTAGATATCTCATATCAAATGTGTGTCCCACGTCTCCCGTCAACTCCGTCAGGTTTTTAAAGAATTCCAAAATAATGTTCCCTGTGACCATGGCAGCCATTTTTCAAAATGAGGTCAGCACATTTGGGCAAGTGGATATATGGCCGAATTTAGCCCAAGGGGTTTGACCCCTAGTTTGGCCATAGACTCCCTAGTTTGGCCATAGCCACTTAGTATGGTACCCAACTTTCAGCAGCTGTCAAAGATGCCCCTAGGGTGGTTCAAACCAGAAACCAATGTGGGATATGTTAGTAGACACCTTTACAAACACATTGGTGAAAAGATTCTTGGTAAGAAATGTATTCACAGATTTGACATTATTCTGATAATATTCCATGACTAAATTGGTAAAATAATAGCAGGTCCACCATTTTTGAAAATGGCTGCCATTGTCACAGGATAAATCTAAATAGTACAACTGTATTCCTCCTCCTTGAAAATGTAGGATTAGTCACCAGAATCAAGATCCTAGGTGGTGTAGAACTTGAGTTATTGGGAAATAACAGAAAGTTGGCGGCCATTTTGAAAAATATCTACCATGGTCACAGGACAAATCTAAATAGTACCAATGTATCCCACATCCTTGAAAATGTATGATTAGTCACCAGAATCAAGATCCTAGGTGGTGTAGAACTTGAGTTATTGTAAAATAACAGCAGGTGGTGGCCATTTTGAAAATGGCTGCCATGGTCACAGGGCCAATATAAATAGTACCACTGTATTCCTCATCCTTGAAAATGTGGGATTAGTCACCAGAATCAAGATCCTAGGTGGTCTAGAACCTAAATCAGTTAAACTTGTCAACTCCGTCAGATGTTCGTCAACTCCGTCAGACGTTCGTCCCGTGATGTTTTTGTTAATTTCCAAAGAAATAGAAAATTCGATGTTAAATCTTTTGTGCTTATGTATTGAAACACCAACTGAAATGATACGTAATGATGATTTCTTTACATGGTTTTCATGTTATAATATTGAAAATAAAGGTTGAAATGACGGATTTGAGAAATTGGATATTTCATAATAGTGTGATATTGGAACAAAACAATATTAAAATAATTGTATTACTTAACTTGATTACTGAAAGCCATTATAAGATAACTGAGGACTTTATATTATTGTTGAAATTATCAAATTCAATTAAAAGGGATTTTAGTGTGTCTGACGGAGTTGACATAAATCAGGTATTAAGTGCATAGATGTCCCATTTTAGAAAGAAATGTTATGCGAAAAACCTGTTCCTTCTCGAGATTGGTAGTTGAGACCTGTGTCTACAAATACATCTATTTGATTTGAATGTATCTTAAAAAAAAAAAAATCTAGTTTGAAAAAAGTTTTGTCCCTTATCTCAAGAATGGGTGATATATTGTGGACGCAAAATGCTTGTTACACTGACTGCATCAGTCACCAAGCTGCTAGCTGCATTCCAAATAAAATACTTGATTAATCTCTATGCGGGTGCAATATCAAAATATTATCTGAAAAACACATATATATTCAGCAGATCTTGTTCAAATATTTTCTGTAGTAGGATAATGAGTAACTTTAAACTTTTCTTCCTCCGTCTGCCTTCCTGTTGCTTGTGCATACGTACTTAATCGATCTGATTAAGGTCTCTTTGACCTGGAGATTAGCCTATTTCAATATTTTTTCATCCTATCAGATGGCATGCTCCTCTGCTGCCGTGGGGCGATGGTAGAGTAGCTCAGAGAAAGATATAAATCCCCTCTGGAAATTGATAGCAGCTTTCGAGGACACAGATCTGGTAGCAATTACGCTCGCCTGAGCAATGCATGAAGAAAAACCTTTCGAGATTTTACGACGCGCATACGTAGAACATAACCTATAAACGTATTCATTAGCGTTTAAAATATCATTCATCGATATCGGAGTCGCCCTTGCCCTGTTGCCAACATTTCATGGACACTGCAAGGTAATTTTCGGACGTTTCCATCAACGCGTTGCCCCACATTCAGTTGAAAAACAGAGATTTATTTCAGGTCTGCATTCCCTCCGATTAGACTTGACAAGTGAGTTTTTTTTTTTTTTTGCCATGTCTGATGCGATTGCACATTTTCCAGCCGTCTACTGTAGTGACAGGGAAAACAAACCAACAGCTAACCGCAGCAGGAGTTAGTGGCGTTTTAACTGCATTTTATTTAAATGCTGGGAGAAAGTCCACCTATCAACACTGATGGATGGTGATAATGAGAGTGTACTGGCTAGATACAGTAAATGCATAGCAACACAGTGGGGTAGCGCCGTTTAAAAAAAACGCCCCTGCCGAAAACACCTCCATATTCACTGTGCTCTAATGTCATGTGGATTTCACTTGAGGTTGGGGTGGGGGAAGGGGGAGGGGGGGGGGGGGGGCAAACAGAATGCCTGTATGATTATCCACAGATGAGCCCTCAGACCAGCCCGGCTGGTGTTTGAAAGAAAATAACACGGTGACGCCTCTCCCAATAAACTGTAAGAAGGTGTGAAGCAAAACCACATTGGTGGGGATTGGGGAATGACACTTTTTTTAAACTCGATTTTCCAAACCCTCTCAAACCATAATATACAATGCAAGACATGGATGTCACTGGGATTCTCGGTGGCGGGCGGGTGTGTAATGCTTGGCGATGATACTCACTGCTGCTGGATGTACTGAGGCCGGACCATCGTAGGGGGTTGCTTGACGGTCAGTCTCATCTGCGCCATGTTGCTGACCGGAACAGGGGCAGGGGCGTAACCCTGTGGCAGAACCTGCTGGGGTATCGGCCGCTGGGGTATCACGTTATGTCCGTTGGTGTGGCCATTTGTGTGACCGTTGGTGTGGCCATTGGTGTGTCCGTTTGTGTGACCGTTGGTGTGTCCGTTGGTGTGTCCGTTCCCTGGCAGCGCTGGAAAGGGGGAGGTGGGCACTGTCTTCTGTTCGCATGCCTTGCCCTTGGAACCAGGCTTGCAGATACAGAGATGGGGCCTGAGGCACATTCCTCCATTCTGGCAGTGGGGTATGCAGTTGGCTGCGGCACAAGGAATAGAAGAGACAGTGAGTGAAAGAGATAGTGATGCGGACAGAACACGCACTCACACAGAAACACACAGAAACAGATGCACACATATGGACAAATTTTACTAAACACGAGCAGTTTACGTGTGTAGATACACACGTGGTCCTCCATATACCCACAGACACACAAATACATGCACAAAGTTCCCATGCTGAATTACATAAGTATGATGTCATCTCAGGGGTCCCTCTGGTTCCTTCTCAGGGAAAACTGGCTATAGGCAAAAACCTACAGAACATTCTTGCCAAAATCAATATTGTCTGTGAAACGTCAATAGACACATTCATGCAAGCTTAGCTTATCCATCCCACACACAGCAATGCTTTAGAGTCTAAGAGTTCCCTCGTTCAGGGTCCTGCAATCAATTAAGTCCTCTGGACTCTTTGATGGCCATCATTACATGTACAGTGTGTGTGCGTGCGTGTGTGTGTGTTCATGTGCATGTGTTGTACTGTATGCGAGTGTGTTTCCTGAAGTTGTGCAGGAGGCTGGTAGTTAGACTGTAATTACAGTTAAGCTCCATCCACACAAGGGAGAAGATAACGGCTGCCATTGTTCAATGACAAAGTGTGCCATGTGGCCCAGAGACATAAAATGTCATAGTTAAAGTCATACAGTGTAACATTCATTTTAGTAGTCCCTTGGCTTGAAGCAAGACCCCTGTTCCTTGTCTATATGAAAAGGACCGCTAAAAAATGAATGCTGTAGGGTTCGAGCACCACGATAACACATAAATAAATACAACTCCGGTCATTTTTGCGCGAGTGTAATAATCGCAAATAATAATCATTTTTAATAGTGTTTAGGGATGTTTTCACAAACACATTTAATCTATATAATGTGGAATGGTTATTGTGTAAGTCTTTGCACCTACCAAATGGCGTGCCACACGTGTACAGTGTGTGTGTGTGTGTGTGTGTGTGTGTGTGTGTGTGTGTGTTAGGCTAGCGGAAATGGTTTAGTAAAAGAGGCCTGTCCCTCCCTGAATCATCAAGGTTCCCTGAGGGCGTGTCCCTCCTCTGTGCCTCACTCAACTTGTTAAGCCTAATTAGTGGCTTTTGGATTTGTGAAAGTGATTAATGAAAGAGCAACCAAAAGGCATGTCAGGCGTCTGTCACAGCACTGGAGAGGATGTTTTGCTCTGTGTGTCAAAGCTTGTCACTGCTCAAAGCATGGAGTCCTAACTCCTAATGAGCACATGCAGGGTAGCGAGTACCCCCCTCCCCTCCCCTGCCTCTTACATATGGCCATCACTGAGGCACCCCCCTCCCCTCCCCCGCCTCTTACACATGGCCATCACTGAGGCACCCCCCTCCCCTCCCCTGCCTCTTACATATGGCCATCACTGAGGCCCCCCCCTCCCCTCCTCTGCCTCTTACATATGGCCATCACTGAGGCACTCCCCTCCCCTCCCCTGCCTCTTACATATGGCCATCACTGAGGCACCCCCCTCCCCTCCCCCGCCTCTTACACATGGCCATCACTGAGGCACCCCCCTCCCCTCCTCTGCCTCTTACATATGGCCATCACTGAGGCACCCCCCTCCCCTCCCCTGCCTCTTACATATGGCCATCACTGAGGCACCCCCCTCCCCTCCCGTGCCTCTTACATATGGCCATCACTGAGGCACCCCCTCCCCTCCCCTGCCTCTTACATATGGCCATCACTGAGGCACCCCCCTCCCCTCCCCTGCCTCTTACATACATATGGCCATCACTGAGGCACCCCCCTCCCCTCCCCTGCCTCTTACACATGGCCATCACTGAGGCACCCCCCTCCCCTCCCCCGCCTCTTACATACATATGGCCATCACTGAGGCACCCCCCTCCCCTCCCCCGCCTCTTACATACATATGGCCATCACTGAGGCACCCCCCTCCCCTCCCCCGCCTCTTACATACATATGGCCATCACTGAGGCACTCCCCTCCCCTCCCCTGCCTCTTACATATGGCCATCACTGAGGCACCCCCCTCCCCTGCCTCTTACACATGGCCATCACTGAGGCACCCCCCTCCCCTCCCCTGCCTCTTACACATGGCCATCACTGAGGCACCCCCCTCCCCTCCCCTGCCTCTTACACATGGCCATCACTGAGGCACCCCCCTCCCCTCCCCCGCCTCTTACACATGGCCATCACTGAGGCACCCCCCTCCCCTCCCCCGCCTCTTACATATGGCCATCACTGAGGCACTCCCCTCCCCTCCCCTGCCTCTTACATATGGCCATCACTGAGGGGCAATTACTTCAAAAGATTACATCACTCCTGTCCTTTTTTCCCTTGACGCGGTCTTATGTTTAGGTTTCGAAATATAACCACGCTACACTTTTCCACTCGCGGCACAGCCTTTTATTTTTTTGCTTTCTTTTCCGACTAGCGTAAATAGTTTTCATTGTACAATCCCCTCACTGCACCCGGCTAGAACTGAGGCTGCCATGTGGTTTTTGTGAATAGCTCCACCTCTTCCACTCGCTACACAAGAGCGCTGTTCTTTGACAAGGGTGACGAAATAACTGATGCCGATTTACTATTTAACAGGCGACAGGAAATAAATCACTTAAAGTGACATCCTCTCTCTGATGAAAGTACACTGTGGCTGCTGATCACAGAGGTTTACTATGAGTTTGCAAGAGTTCCAGATACCTGCATGCGCATGTATGTGTGTGTGTGTGTGTGTGTGTGTGTGGGGAGGGGGTGTATGCATCATACATATGTTTGTGTGCTTGCATTCATGTGGTAGCAGGCTACGGTGAGAAACATAAACTGAGAGGCATGTATGCATATAATGACTTTCTTTATGTCACTGCCTTGATGCCAGATCTGTGAAACCCAATGTGAATGTAGGGAATTGCACAGACTAAATGGGTACCTGCGACAGACAGACTCTTGAGTCTTTAGCCTTGCATATGGCCGAAGCAGATGTTCAATGAATTGAGAAATAGGCGGCTAGGGGAAAGATACGACGATACATATGAATATATGGGATATTACATTCAGCTTTACCTGATCCCCCCCTCCCCCTGCCCTGGGGTCCAGATTAGTTGTGTGATAAGGCACCTGTCTGTAGCAATCCCATGGGCCTCTCTGTTCCCCATGGGCAGCAGATGGCCTTATCAATCCACTGGCCTGCGATGACTTTATATAAACCCCAGCAGATTAGATATCCTGCGTGTTCACAATACTATACTGGAAGCGCTTTGTTCTCCGGCTGCGACGTGAATAGACTGGACTGATGGTCAGTGCTGATCGTTTATGCAGTAGTGACCGTGAACTGACCTTTATGGTTTAGAAACACAATTAAGACATGACATAAAGTATGCAAAATTTGAAAATCACACCCATGTGAAGTGAGGGGCTCTTATCATCGTACATCATCATACATCATCTAATGCCGGCCATCACAATTTGTGTCCTCACTTTTGTCATCAATGTTTGTGTTTACACGAACACTAACAATTGTCATTCATTGTCAATGGCATTTAATGTTTGTGTAGGACAAAGCTTGTGTTTGCACATACACCAAAAGCTGGACATAGTAGGGGCTAGCGCCCCTCAAAAATTATATTGCATGTTTGCCTTAATAAAATGGGACAGAGGATCAAATGGCTAGTGTGGACTAGTCACTAGTCCACACTAGTCACTAGTGTATATTAAAATTTGCTGATGGCGGTTGGGCAAACCTCTGACCTCACTCTGACTAAGACCTAACCATAAACAAACCCCATACGCCCCCATATACCGTATGCATGTCATCATTACTCAGACAACAGACATAACCATAAACAAACCCCATACGCCCCCATATACCGTAGGCATGTCATCATTACTCAGACATAACCATTAACAAACCTCATACGCCCCCATATACCGTAGGCATGTCATCATTACTCAGACATAACCATTAACAAACCCCATACGCCCCCATATACCGTAGGCATGTCATCATTACTCAGACATAACCATAAACAAACCCCATACGCCCCCATATACCGTAGGCATGTCATCATTACTCAAGACATAACCATTAACAAACCTGATGTTATATAGGCACATACAATATGGAGATCTAGAACACTAGTCCAGAACACATATATGTGCCACACTGTATGCACATATGGTGAATCATGTGCATGCACGGTATATGGGGACGACTGACTTGAAACTTGGCTCGCACATCGGCAAGGACTCGAGGGAAGTACGATGCCTGCCCAGCGGCCCAAACTCTAGATGTGCCACCGAACCATACAGTATTATTATATACAGTATGTTCCCTCCCGTCAAATTAAGTCTTTTCATGGCAATGTTTGACAAGAACATATTTTTCTCCTCTCGCTTTTTATTTTTTTGCAGGATGGCCAAAGAACACCTGGAGACTTGCTGACTCAAGCAGTTTGGGCCTCAATGCCCGGTGGCCAGGCCCATTAGAGCTCATTATTGTGTCCATCAGTAGAGTTCACACAGGAGTGCTCTGTGGTGATTGCAGTTGCTGTACTGTATGTTGAATGGGAAAACACCGTAAACCTTCAGCAAAGCGGCTCAAAGGGCACCGGGAGAGCCCAGTCAATTAAGACATTCTGTAATTCTTTTTACTGATAACGTCTATGCTCATCCCACTTTACCTACTGTACCAAAGCCTTTGAATAACTTCTTCAACAGCAAGAGATGCCGTCCAGGTTTTTCTCCAGCTAGAGCTGAACTACTGCAGGTGGTGAGCTAAAGACTAATTTATACTCCATAGTACTCCACATGTCGCTTGCTAAAAATAACTGATCTTCAAGCTAACAATGCGTTGCATTGTGACTTATTAGCTTGTACAAATTCAGTCTTTGCCAGCAGGAAAGCTGAATGTACTCTTCCTTGCTATAAATGTATGGTGCTGGGTTCAAATCCGAGCGTTTATTGTATTTGAGCGTCTGTGGTGCTACAATACCTGTCAGCAATGGGTGTTGAGTGGGAGGAGTAGGAGCTAGTGGTGGGGGCTCTTCACTGGCAGGGGATCTAATGGATAGTAGCAGTGGCAACACGGAAATGTGTGGGGAGGAGGCTTGACAACTAAATTGGTAGAAAGAATTATTAGCAACTCTAAATATAAAGAGAAAGAAAGTTAAAAGGAGGGGAAAAAACCTAATAGGAGAGGAAAGAAGACCAGGATATGAAACCTGAAAGAGATCCTCTGTTTCAGGGACATTTGAGCATGGTAGCAACTGACAGCACAGTTAAGGTCCCTGCATGCTGCTGCGTTTTAGGGTCTGCCGCTTTTTTCAGCAGTGTTTCCCGAAAAACGCATTAGTCTGCAAGGTCCTTTAACCCATTCAGGCCTGACGTCGAAAGTTTTCTAAATCATGACAATTTTTGGAAAGATTTGAGGCACATTTTAACGATTTTTCAAAAATAGCAGATCTATATTGTAGATCTGCTATTTTTCAATAGGTAAATTATAACATAATGTTTAAAACACCAAAAGGGGTTCCGGCCCAAAATGGGTTCATGACAGAATTCGTAAAACGTGTTTTATGGTGAACTACTAGATCACATTAGATAGGATTGAATTAACTAGGTTATGAGGATTTTAAAAACATTACAAAATGTGGTGTCACATGAACATTCTGTAATTAATTTTAAAGAATCCTTCCCTTGAGTCATATGAGGAGCATTAACACAAAGGAACTTTTTATTGCACTTCTTTCATCTTCAGTCGGCAAAACTTGGCTATCTTTGTCTCCTGTGAAGTCTTTGGAAGACATGCAGGCTCCAAGAAACCAGAGAAAAGGCAGGAGGGCTGACTATATATGATATACTGTAGTTTCATACTGCTCTGAACAAAAACCAAGGAGAAACAAAGCAAGACAGAATAGCTTCATGAAAAATGACAGTTCTTGTGTTGTGCAATGAAAAGTGACATGAAATCTTCTCATGTTTTGTTTGGTCTGGTCGAGAGACTCGAGACAGGCTATTTTCTGGGTAAGAGAGGTTCCTCTGTGAGGGGAGAGATGGTCCTAGGCTGTCAAACCCTGCACTTCATGCACATTCCCACATTCTGGCTTATCCAAAACTCACATGAAGGCATGATGATGCTTGATTAAGTCTGGTCACTGGTGATAGTATGTTGATGATCATGATCATTGACGATGAGGTTAATTGAGCTCCACTCTTCAGCCAAACAAAAATGAACACATTACTGCATGAATATAGAAATCCATACTCAATTAATTCACACACAAGAATCCACCACTCCTGAATGAAGTGTCTGGTGCAGGGAGTCTGGTGCAACGCACAGGTCCTGACCTGGTGAGAGCAGGAGTGGACCTGGTGAAGTGTCTGGTGCTGGGAGTCTGGTGCAACGCACAGAGCAGGAGTGGACCTGGTGAAGTGTCTGGTGCTGGGAGTCTGGTGCAACGCACAGGTCCTGACAGGAGTGGTGAGACGTAGGAGTCAACCCACAGAGCCTAGTCCTTCCACCTCCCAGTCCCGGCAGAGTAGTTCCAGAGCAACGGATTGTGTGGCCCTGGCCTTTCCCTAATGGGACTGATCAAGGGTAGATACTGGGACGTAAGTCGGGACTTGATCAACCCGGCTGGGTCACCTGAGTGAGGGGTATGATGTTGCGAGACCCGAAACCCCAATGACCTTGGGATACATCACTGGGTTCATCCATGCAATGTTTTTTCGTTATACAGTAGGGACATTTTTACTCAGTTGAGTGAAGTTCAAACCACTAGCTGAGAGTACTGATTGATTGATGACTGATTGTTTAGCGATGCATCTCCTTCAGCATTAGTAAGTACTAAGTACATCTATAAAAATAGATATACTTATGCGAGGTAGAATTGCCAAGATGTATACTAAGTAGTACTGTGTATACGTTATATAGTACTTGTGTGCATATGGGTCAGATCAGTAGTATATTCCATTGATCAATTCCACTAGAATATACTCCTTGTTTGCAGAGATGGTACGCCCACTTGCAGTGGACATTGGACAAGAAAGAGCGGTATTCTGACCCAGCAATTCAATAATCCACAGACATTTTACTTCAGCCAGGACACTAAGTACCAGGAATGGCTCACCATTGTCTCTATTGTCTCCATTATGGATAAATGGGAGAGTTTTGTGTATTGCAATCACATGTCTGCAGCTGATGCCAAGGTGATAAGCAAACATGGACAGTGTTCTTCCGAGGCCAAACCAGAATCCAAAGCAGGTTAGTCTGTCTTTCTTCTTCAGTGTAATATATGAAGACAGTCAGGTGCGATAAATAACTGATTGTCAAGCCGAAGCGACTGCCTTGCGAAAATGTATAAAATAGGCTTTGTTTCAGACAGCAAGGCCTGAAAGGAAAATCTGCACTTTTACATGAATGTATGAATATGAATATATGAAGTATGAATATGAAGCATGGTACAGTATGTTGAGGAGGAATGTATTGACTGTCACTCTTCTTTTAAGTTGTGCTTTCTTTTTTAAGTTCTCCAAAGCTATGCTAAAACCTTTACATGGCCGTGACTTAACACAGAAATTATCCAGGATTAAATATGCTGCTGCTTAACATTTGGCAGGGTGAGATTTTCACAGTTTCTAATGCACAAGATTTAAAATGCCTGTCTTGGTGGGAGGTTAGGCTGGCTGTTGGTGACTGACAACCTGAAAGAGCACTTTATGCATGGCTGCTGAACCGGCTACTGTGGCCATGTGTAAAACCCAGCACAAGAACCAATGCGATTCATTTCTATTAGGAACCTTTGTTGTCAATGCTGTGTGGCGAAGAGGTTTGGGGGCTTAAAATCAAACCATGGATTTTACAACCTTATCTGTCCTCTATCACAGACGAGGAAGGAGCTGATGTTGAAAAACAAATAGGGAAATAGGAATAGGGAAACTCAACAGATATGACTAACTATATTATAGTGTGACTTATCGTTCTGTTTTTCCATGTGGCAAAAGAACAAACGCAAAGTGAATGGGAGGGGAAGAGTTGAATATTATTCACATAACTAATTCATCAAACACAGTCGCAAAATTTATGAGGCTTGCCTACAGCAGCCCACTGGTGCAGATTAATAGCAATATGAGGGGAACCGTCTTTGCTCACCACCTCCCTCCAGCTTCACAGCAGGAAATATTCACATGGCTCACAGTGGAAATTTAGACATTAGAAATAATTTAGCAGCACCTATGACCCGAACGCACAACACAGAGAAGGGAGGATGCTTTTAAGAACTCCCTTTCATTTTCTCAGAAAGACCATAAATCTACATGAAGAAAAATAAGCTTTATTCAACACAACGAGTGTATACACAGTATCTCACTCTGACACATTTCACCTTGGATTCCAGTCCTCAGCTCCCACTTATAAGCGTACGGTAAATGGGAGTATGGTATGACTCTAGTCCTGTTGTGCAGGACTGTCTTCAGTGTATCAATGTAAACCAAAAGCCCTTTCTCCATGCAACAGTTACATGTCTTGCAATACCTTAACCCTCCCACAATGCCATGCACCCTCGCATCGCCGTGCTCTCTCCAACAACAGCCTAGTTAAGGAGCAGTCTGCAAGGGCCACAGAACCTTCATGTACAGGCTATCAACAGCTCCTAATGGCCCGTAGCTGACTAAACACTGAGCCATAAACACAAGGCAAATACAAACACCCAGACAGACACGACATGTTCTTGTGCTTTCACACACCTTCTGACATTATGTGAATGCATTAACTCATACTCGCACACACGAACGCGAACACACACACGCACGCAAACACACACTCTCACACATACACACACACACACACGCACGCACGCAAATACACGCACACGCACACACACACACACACACACACACACACACACACACACACACACACACACACACACACACACAGAGAGGTCCTCCTGCAAGCTGTCCACAAGGTTGACAGAGCCAGCTGCAGTGGGGCCTATTAAACGTGGAAACCTGGGGACCTCCTGTACCTCCCTGGAGCCTGAGCACAAGCAATCTTTCTCCCTGTAGGAGGTCCAGCAGAAAAAAGGCCTGGAGCTGTGGAGAACCTGTCTGCTCCTTATATAACAAGCTGGTAGTGGTAAAGCCCTCCGGTCGAATAAGAATATGATCTGGCCGGTGTGTCTGGGGCCAAGAGGTATAATCCATTACAAACCTGTTTCTCTTTCTGCCCTAACACACAGACACACAGGTGCTGTGCGCACGGCCACACGGGTCGGTCACCCACGCACGCACAAGCGCACGAACGCACGCACATACACACCACAGTCCATTCTGTGTGAAAACTAAAAAACAGCCTTCTCATGACTCGACAGCAAGGACCAAAAAAACACAGGCAGTTTAATCACGGTATACCGCAGGTGGGCAGATCCCAGGTCAGCCAAGCGCCACCCGCACCCCCCCACCCGCCCTTCTTATTTCTATAAAGGGCCACCATAGAACACAGCTGTTGAACGATCTGTCACTGTTAATCATCCACAACTGCACCACCAGAACAGTCCCTGTGTAATATTATCACATGCTCTAATGTATATGCATATACTGTAGTGTGTGTGTGTGTGTGTGTGTGTGTGTGTGTGTGTGTGTGTGTGTGTGTGTGTGTGTGTGTGTGTGTGTATGTGTGTGTGCGTGTGTGTAAGGGGGGACAGTGAAGTACCAAAGGGACAGAACAGAGGGATGTTGAGGCTGCTGTCAGCCACCGGGGAGAACGCTGTGGTTGCCTGGGGCAGATTGGCTGGAGTTCAGGACTGTCTGCACAGTGAAAATCCTCAGTGTACATGGAAATGGACCTAACTGAGGTTCACTCTTACAATTCAACCTTCAAGTTCATTGTCAACATCAAATGTTTACAGGAGTAATGCCGTGTTCACAGGTCATTCTCAATAAGAGCCAGTGACACGCCGTCAGCTACAATTTACAATTTACAATTTAGGCATTTAGCAGACGCTCTTAATCCAGAGCGATTTACATTAAGCAAGAACAAAAAAGCATGGGAATACATCACATAAGAACATTTATCATGAAACATGCGTAAGCTAAGAAAGTAACAGTGGAATATCTATATGATGAAACTATACATATACATATACTACTATGCTATACTTATGTACTATGATGTGCTATGACTACATACAATGCAATTATAGTGCTGTCTACATAACATGCTATAAGTCTGTATCAAATGCTATCTACGTCTACAGAAATGCTATCTAAGGGGGTGGGGTAAGTGCTACGGGCCATGATGGATTCTGAAAAGGTGGGTTTTCAGACTACGGCGGAAGATTGGGAGCCTGAAAGAGACCTATACTTTTCTGGGCATAGAGGGGCAGAACAAACTAGCGCTGAAAACCGACGCAGACTTCCTATTGGTTCACCAACCTATGAGCCCGCCTCCCCTCCACCCGCTCCCCTCCTCCTCCCCTCCCCAGTAGAACGCAGCAGAGAATAATGACGTCACCAAAGGCTTCAACTTTTTTCACTGCTCGAATGATGCGGTGAAGTGTCAATCAATCATGTGTTTTTGTTTCAGCATTTCCCACTCCTTTTCTCTCTCCCTACAATTCCTGCTCTGCTGCATAAAAGGAAGAATAACTCATTCTCGTTGTTAACCAGTTCCCTGTGCTAACCCTTTTCATTTATAGTACGTAGTGTGTGGCTTGAGCAAAACTTCAACAGCGACTCTGCAAGTCTTCAGTGTTGCTGCCGTTAGTTTGAATGTATATACCTATACACTGTACTGCATTTTGTTGTGTTAACACTATTGTGTTCTTACACTGACTGTATTGTGTTGTGTAGCGTTGTACTGTATTGTGTTGTGCTACACCGTACTCGTACTGCACTGTAGTGATTTGAACTCACGTTTAGTGCATCGTTGTGATCCCTGGGACTGGCTCCATCCGTGACAGCACTGCCCTCCACAGACATTCACCCTGCAAATACAATCACACAGGGATGAGACATACTGTGTAGAAGCACAATGGTTCTCAAACTTTTACATTTCAAGGTCTCTTAACTCTGACAGTATACAGATGGAACCAAATGGACTTGTCAGAGTTACAGACTTTTAAGGGTCAAGTTAGACTCTCTTAAAGAAACCCCGAGTCCTTGGAATCCACTTTGAGAACCACTGCTGTAGCAGGTCCCACACACAACTCTCACTCTCACTCTCTCTCTCTCTCTCTCTCTCTCTCTCTCACACACACACACACACACAAACACACACTCAATCTCGCGCATGCGCTTGCTCACGCACACGCATGCACGCACGCATGCACAGCACACTGTTGTGGATTTATGGTCATGTTCATGAGCTGCAGTGCTGCACGCAGACAAACGGCAGATGTGAAGAAGTCAAAACACTGCATTTCAACTGAATCTTATTTCACCTCACTGGCCTAAGAGGCTTTCTTCAACTGGTGACTGTCTGCACACAGTGATAAGGACTGCAAAAAAACATGTGTACACACACATGCAGTTTGCACACACACACACGAACGTGCAATTGCGCATGCACACAGCACAACAACAGGCCTTACCTCACCTGTCCCCTCCACTGCCTCCAGTGTCAGTAAATGTATGAAGCTATAGTAGGCTACCTCACCTGTTAGTGTACACTATGTGGAGGTCTCTGTGGTGTTGAAATGCATTCACTATACTAATAACACTAATAGGAGAGCAGAGCTCTATATGGGAGAAGGGATCATGGAGGGGGTTCTAAATGTTAGAGCATTATATAGAAATACAGTAATACAGTATAAACCACTTAGTCTTTGTTCATAAAAACATGATTCTATATGTGTAGGCTACTACTAGTTAGTTATAGTCGCTGATCTCACCTGTTAGTTTATTGGGCTATGGTACATGTTTACAAAAGCAAGTAGTTTAGACTTTAGAGTTTGAATTTAAAAGTTATTTTGTGATAATTTAAGATAAATTATCCGATTCTGAAACTCAATTTCTTACCCTGACATTTTCATTTGGTGATTCTGATGAACGTTATGACTGCTGCTGCTTGTGTGCCGAATGACCTGCTGGTGCTGATGCGTGAACTGCTGCGTGTCCAGCTGGCGGACCGGGATGGGGTTCGCCTGGCTGGAGCCCATCCTGCGGGTCCGGACCTGACCGCCGAAGCTGGCCGAGGAGAGCTCCACATTGTAGGTGTGGGGCTGCCCCGTGGCACCGCCGGAGGAGTGCGACGAGATGGAGCTCACGTGGACCCTGTCCGAGCCGCTGGGTCCGGGCTGCAACACGTAGAGTCTCCTGAAGCCACTCTGAGGCTGCTCCGCGGACACGAACACCGGAGAAACCAACAAACCCAAGGAGAATAAAAAGTCCCACCTGGTCCAAGCCATATTCCACACCGTGTGTATCCGCTGAGAGTACGCAACAAGGCGCAGAAACTTTTTGTCAAACAGGAGGAGAGGGTCAAGTAATTCGTTTCAGCTGCGCGGTCAGTAGGCTACAAGACGCGCACTGTGTCTACAGTATGAACTCCTGTCACAAGTTAAAAAGTTCTATATCCCTGAGCATATTCCTCTAGACATCATCGACCGATCCGAGCAGATTGGAAAATTATAACAAACATTCAACTAAAACGCACGCTTAAGTTACAAAAATCAAAAGTCAAAAATAAAACGAGACATGTAAAAAAGAAAAAAAGAAAGGGGTAAAAAAAAGAAGCTTTTACTATGGGGTCTAAAAGCGGGATAAAGCACCATATATCCTTCTATTCCAGCGCGGGGTATAGAGGGGAGCTATGGCAGCAGATGTCAAAGCTGCAACGGGGACGAATGTGCGATACTTTGCCCCGCAGATGAGATTGAAAACTCTTTTAAAAGTTTCACTGTGTTAAGGGCAGGAGTTTAGTGTCAGGGGCTGAACAGCCAATCTCCTGCAGACATGACGTCAGGAGTGGGAAGCTCATTGGAACATACACTTCAGCGGGGCTGAACCCTTAAAAAAAAAAAAGTTTGGAGAGCTTTTTTGGGGCCCTAGAGTGTCTAGGGGTCTTAAAACCCCCCCTCTGCGATCTAGACATAGACGAGCTCTCATTTTATAGCAGCGTCTTATTATAAGATTAAATATATTGAAAGAGTTGGAAATATTCTTTACAAAAAATCAAAATGGTCCATGCCGAATTGACTAAGCTAATTCACAAAAAACAGTGGAGAGAAAGGAGCAAGAGAAAAGCAGTGTTTATTGTATTTTGTTTACCCTAGTTATTAATTAATTATTTAATGATACATTAATTATGCAGGAAATCTCATTGAGTCCTGAGGTCTCATTCTCGAAGACCTCGTTAGCTGTCTAGTACTTTGTCCAGTCTCATAGAAGTCAATTAAATATAGACAATAAACCCATTGCATGAGATCAAACTCCAATGGTGAAGTAGCTGTCAGTCTGTCCTATACAGTATGCAGAGGGCTGGTTTCTTCAAGGATGACAATGCCTCCATCCACAGGGCACGCGTGGTCACTGAATGGATGGATTGATGACCATTACAAAATATATTCCATGACTCAGTCGAGTGACCAGTTTAAACTGCACAGGAACACCGGGTCAGTTGAAGGTTCTGTGGCTTCAGAGACAGTGGTTTAAACCACTGGTTTCCAACTCACCAACGAATATAGGGGCTCCTCAGACTCAGAGTTACTACAAGAGGTCCTCCAAATCGTAGTGTGATATAAGGATTCTGAGGGGAGTGAGGGGAACAAGCACACAATGCAGAGGTGTTGAGAGCTTGTAGATCAGCTATTTATTTTTTGGCAAAGAGGTTTGGTTTGGTGTCCGTGTTGATTTTGACAGCAAATTTTGCTGTAGTCAGTCTTTTGAGTAAAATCCATTTAGTTTTAGTCATATTTCAGTCATCTGAAAAGTTTTAGTTTAAGTCTATACAATTTAGGCATTTAGCAGATGCTCTTACTCCAGAGCGATTTACAGTAAACAAGAACAACAGGGCGAGGGCAAGTGCTACGAGCTAAGATGGAGTCTGAAGAGGTGGGTTTTCAGACTACAGCGGGAGATTGGGAGTGAGTCTGTACTGTGCAGTTCTGATTGCAATGGGAAGTGCATTCCATAGTTTTGGAGTCAGAAGGGAGAAGAGTTTGGGACCTGTGGAGCTTTGTCCCAGCGTTTTTCAAGTGTAATTTCCAGCTTCCCTGCGTTGGCTGATCTGAGCGTGCGAGAGGTTTGTAGGGTCTGATCAGACTTTGAAGATATTAGGGTGCCATACCGTTGTTTGCTTTGAAGGCCAGCATCCGAGTTTTGTACTCTGTGCGGGCGGCAACCGGGAGCCAATGGAGGGGAGCGGAGAAAGGGGGAGACATGTGAGAATTTTGGCTGGTTGAAGACCAAGCGAGCTGTGGCATTCTAGATCAATTGCAGAGGCTTAAGTACGCATGTCGTTAGGCCAGTAAGGAGAGAGTTACAATAGTCAAGTTTTGATATGACTTAAGGCATATACTGTATGTCAAACTCAAGGCCCGGGGGCCAAATCAGGCCTGTGAATGAATTATCTTTGGCCCACGGGATGATATTTAATTAGTATAAGAACTGACCCTCTGGTATATTGCACGGACCACCACAATACTAAAAGTCCCACAATGCACTGCGAGTGCATTGTCACGTATCGAGGGCCCGCAAGCACAACCTTCACTATCAGCAGTGAAAGTATGTCACTTGTTGTCAACTTTCAGCTACACCTCTCCCCACACTCCCCGTGTGTTGAAACACAGTCCTGGCCCTGGGTGAGGATCGGGTTTAATTCGTTGAATGTTATAGAGTGTAAACCTACAGGATCGAGTGACCGTTGTAATGTGTGCTTTGAATGAGAGCTGACTGTCCAGGACAACACCAAGGTTCTTGGCTGTTGGACTTGGAACCGAAGTTACCAAGGCGTTGTCTATGGAAATAGTTAGCTCCTGCATGGGGCAGGACTTAGCTGGAAAGAAGAGATAGTCTAGTTTAAAAATGGATATTATGTTATGGCCTTGACGTTGACGGTGTCAAAATGGTGATTCGACACTTGGTCGCATGCTGAAGTTTAGAATTGAGGCTTTAAGTGGTTAGATGTCAGAAAATACACATTAATGGAGAAGCCAATGTGTAAACGACAAACTTTATAAATGTATACAACATGATAGTGCTCTATGTGTAACAAGTCTATACGAGTCGAAGCTATCTATGAAAAAGTTTAGTCTGCAACACAATTCTTTACATGCATGTATTCGTCTCTGCATGCTTCATTTCTCTCTCAACTAGGGTCCTGAATATGACGATGGGCCCCCACGAATATGACATATACTTAACTGTAGCTCTAATGGTGGGACATGATTATGTTATAATGAATGTCTCCTGGACGAGGGATAACAATCTACTCCGCCTCACTCACGCACACGCACACGCACACACACACACACACACACACACACACACACACACACACACACACACACACACTCACACACCAAGTTGAAAGTTGGCTCTTGGAATGCCTTTGAATTTATGGACACTTACCTTATCTTCTATGCATGTATGAGGAAGTGTGGACTAAAAACTATGCCAAAAAAATGGATATTACATCATATTAATTATGGCAGTTGGAATAGCTTAGATAGTGGGTAATGTTTTGTGTAAGACTATATAAAGCATGTGTTGTCATAGTCTTTGAGTTATATATTCACTTTTATTTCAGTCACACTCCAACATTAAATCAAAGCAGCAAGGCACTTTTGATGCGTCAGACAGCCAGGAATTCATACAGCCATGTGCACATCATCATTCATCCCAAAGGGTCTACATGAGTTGCCGGACCACAGTTGCGCGGGTGAAGCATTCCTGTGAACGCTTCTAATTCTCTACGCTCATGGCTCAAGTAATGCTTAATTTATTCTCCGTTATGTAGGAGGATGGTGTACTGGACTGAAAATAGCAGATCTACAAGCTCACAACGTGTCACATCCATGACACACACCATCAAATAAACGGAGCAAAAATGTGGTATACCCATGTAGTCAGTTGGGGTTACCCCTGAGTACGTTTTAAACACATAATAAGGTTATGTTTTGGCATAGCCATGGTTCACATGATGCTTATTACAGTCATGTTTCAGGGCTATAGTTTTGGATTTTTTTTACTGAGGTTACATTAGGAACACATGGTGGCGAGTCTGGCGACTAGGGGTGTAACGATACATTCTAGCGATACGATAGATATCACCATTGACATGGACAATATTGGTTCATTATGGCGATATGATATGACATAATTCAATAATTAAAAATTGACACGGTAAAATGGTAAGTGGTGCATTCATATATTATAGTGCCTTTATCCAAGGTGCTCTACATAGATTGTGCATTACATTCACCCATTCACGCACACATTCATACTAGGAAACCGTGCAAGGCACCAACCTGCACATCGGGAGCAATTAGGAGTTCAAAGACACTGAAGGACACTTCGACACAAATTCAGGGGGAGCCCGGGTTCGAACTGGCAACCTTGCGGTTCCCATCCGGCCACTCTACCCCTGAGCCACTACCGCCACGGCAGTAACTATTTAGAAAAGACATTTTATCTGTGTGAAACATGGATAGTGCAGGGTTTTTTTTTAAAGGAAAATGTATATGGATATAAATAATACTAGTACTAACTACTAAGTAAGTACTTAGTATTGATACAATTGATTGTTTGCATTGCAAAACGATTCGATACCAATCATTTGCTTTGCAAAACGATACGATGTTGATACAAAGTCAATGTTGCCGTTTGTTTACATTTCGATATACTTCGATTCTTGAAATTAAAATAGATTTTTCAGTGCAGTTACTATATCGTTACACCTCTACTGGCGACCGTCCGAGGTCGCCATATTTGACGCACGGAGTATTCTTGTCTATCTGTCTGTGGATTATAGAGATGACTAGGGGTCCATTATGATGGGATTCATTATGAGTTCAGCTATTGTGGGTTGTGCCTCACATTTATTGATGTAAGAGCAAGGACCAATTTGGAAATGAGGTATTTAGGAAACAAGATTCTTAGAATAAGAGCAACAATCAAAATGCATATAATCTACATCTACTGTACATAACTATATGCCCACTCGCTGAAACATTTCCACAATGAAATTACCTATAAATTAAATAACAGAGAAATCTGATTATTCTTCTTTTTTCAGGGGACTCCCGGTAATGCCCATAGGGACGTCAGACACCACTTTGAGAACCATTACATTATTGGATACAGATTGTGTTCGTGTGGAGACTGAGAACTTGTTCCCCACAGTACAGTGGTGGAAAAGTGTTTTTACTTAAGTAAAAGTATCAATACTTCAATGTAGAAATACTTTGAAGCCAAAAGTAGAAGTTACTCATTATGCACAATATCCCATTTCACAAGATTTCAAATGTATAAAACATCTTTTGAAAATAGCCAACGCTATTTTCACATAGCGGAAATGTATATAGGCTTGAAATTGTGTTTTGTAATAATAATCAATCTACACGTAACTAGTAACTGAAGTTTTCAAATAATTGTAGTGGAGTAAAAAGTAACTTACAATATTTGCCTCTGAGATTCAGTGGAGTAGAAGTAAAAGCACTGAAAACTGGAAGCAGTAATTGAGTATAGTTACTTTAAACTGCCCACGTACGCCCCCCCTAAGGAACACGACACAATGTTTGTGGAAAGAACTATGGCGCTATGACGTCCACTGACGTTTTGTTTCTCTTGAGAAATTAATTGTTGCCTTTTAAGCATCCCTAGCGGGGTTTGAAGAGGGTGTTAGCAGTGTCATGAACTACTTATTTATAGAGGCCAAAAACCCACATTAAACAACAAAATGAAATATTTGGGTGTAACTGGGGGGAGGACGAAGAGAGAGAGAGAGAGAGAGAGAGAGAGAGGGGTGTGTGGGTTCATGAGAGCCTGTTGAAGAGGGAGGTCTGGTGCCTAAAGAGACAGATAGACAAGAGCGGGAAATGGAGGAAGAGACAAGAGACGGGTGGAGACTGGGTGGACGTTTCTCTGAATTTGACACATGGAGGGTGATGGTAACCAGAACCCACGGACTGTGTAACAGCATCCCCTGGATGGATGGTGGGGGGGTTGGGGGCGTCCGCCAACATGTGGGGAAAGACATGCTGGCAAGGCTACGAAGGAGGGCTGCGGTCATAGTGTGTACTGTAATCATCACTGGTGATGCAATGTGAAATAGTTGGGCAGCGATGCAATCATCAAATAAGTGAAGCCCTCATCTGGGTCACAAGGACAGGCATAGCATTCATGAAACGGACCAAATACTCCCATCTGTCCAGGAAACCAAAGTCACAGGATGGGGACTCCAAGCGGACGTCAGGGCCAGATAAAGAACCTCAAGATGTGTCTGGGAATGGGCACGTCATGCTCTGGAATGTTTCAGTCGTCGGTGGCCCTTAAAGAGACAAATTGAAGGGGATATCGCTGGTTGGCCCACGTTTAAGGAAGAGGACGTGGAAATTGGCTAATGTGACGGTTTATTGGAAGCCTGCCAGGCTTTACTGCATTCTTTGTAGTTCTTAAAGAGTTTCTGAACAAATGAACAGTCGAAGCTCGCAAAAAGCTTGAGGGCGTTAAAATAAAGAACTTGGAAGTACTGTAAGAGAGTGTGTCTAATAGGAAATCATTTGGGTCCCGGTCAAAAAAACGTGCCCCTGGTAATGAATCAATCATCACACATGCACTGCAAAATCCTGAGTGGCAATTTAACCGAGACTTAAATGAACCCTCAGGATTCAGTGTGGGTATAATGGCTGAGCGGATCGTTACTTTACCAAATCTGACCACCCGCTTCCACACACCCCATGCACACACCCCCACACACACTATAGTATAACTAACGTCAGAGTGGTGGTCCCTAGCAGTGATATGGGGTGTGGGCCGGTCTTTACTTCGGCTGGTTTAACAAAGATGTTGTCAGGTCCTCGCTGAGAAACACCAGGAATTCTGGGACGACAGGTCAGAGGCAAGACAAGCAAACCTCTGTTTGCTTATATCAAAGGCTGTCCTCCGCAATGCTGACCTAATGGCTGCATAAGAACCACATGATGTTTGTCTCTGAATGCCATTTGGAAGAGCTACAAGACCATTACGGCCTGTCTCCTGGATGTGATATCGTTTATAATGCTAAGATGGATGATGAAAGAATTCAAAATGAGCCAATACTTTTTTTTGTGTGTTTTTTATTTCATCACTGGTGTTTTTAGGCTGGATATGTGGCTTTGATCATTTAGTTTAGTATGTAAACAGACGGCTGTGTAGTGAAGGGAATCGTGGCTTTGATGCTAACCAGTGCCTCAGGGCATTGTCATGTACTTTGCTATCTCATACCTGTTGATTCTCTTACACTGTGTGACACTTTAACATTACAAACACTCGGCTCCTCAAATGCCAAACACAATGCAGGGAACAGAGGTGAGTGGCTTTACAAATACAATACCACTAGAGTACACGCTCCTATCTGCCTTTATAATAAGGCACCCGTGATAGGTTTTCCCTTC
Organism: Protomyctophum parallelum; assembly: GCF_964188405.1. Lineage (NCBI taxonomy): Eukaryota > Metazoa > Chordata > Actinopteri > Myctophiformes > Myctophidae > Protomyctophum > Protomyctophum parallelum. Next base: position 15,154,869 of record NC_139704.1, on the reverse strand, counting down.
CAAAGACAAAAGGCCGGCCATCTTTTCAACTGTGACAAAGTGACACAGGCAAAGGAAAACATCATACTGTAACTATGATGGTCATAAAAACAAACACACACACACACACACACACACACACACACACACAGAGAGAGAGAGAGAGAGAGAGAGAGATAAAAACTAAAGCAATGTGAAGGTCATCTTCCCATTGGGAGAGAAGAAAAAAGCCATCAGAGTGAAGATGGGGTGATCCTCCCTGTGCTATAGCTGGAGGGCATGGTGATGAGGCCAAATACATCATGTGTCTGTATCCGAGTGTGTGTGTGCATATAGGCGCACACACCTCTCCGTCGGAGGACTGTGCACTGAAGGATTGTACATGCATGTGTCCAGGCAGTGAGTGTGTGCATCAAACAGGGGTACACACACACACACACACACACACACACACACAGCACGCACGCACACACTGCGCATGAGCACTGCATGGGATGACACATTCATTCCCAGTGCCTCTGAAGTGATGAATGTGCACACTCTCGGCTCCTGTCTCGGGAGCGGCTCTAAGATTTCCCTCACATTCTTACACTCCTCATTTTCACAGCAGTCGGTGACACCACCCTCATACCGCCCTGGGCCTGGGGTTTGGGTTGGGGGCGGGGGTCCAGCGTCCGAGCACACAGAGGGGGTTGTTAGAAGAGCTGGTGCACTGTAGTAGTAATAATAATAATGAGGCTGTATGGGCCTGGCTTGTTTTCCTGTTTATAATTTTGTATTTAGGACTGCAAGGCAAAGATTATATGATTGCTTTCTGCCAGTTTGAACTATAGAGTTCATGGTGTGACTTTTGGACTGAGGAGCAGTACGTTTAAGGGGACTGGGGAATGGAAATTCCTCTGTACTGTTACTGGCTGGGATACTTAAAATTCAATCCAGTAGCAGCTCTAATATAATGATGTTTTTCAACACTGCTTTGGCTTGAATGAAGGCACATTTCGTTGAGATACAAATTGATTGGTTTAATTTTCTGCAGAGAAATGAATGGGGAAATTGACTACACTGTCATAATCCAAAATCTTTAAATCCAAAATGATACTGAAGTGGATATGGTACCGGAGACTATGGTACAATGCAAGCCTCACACCCTCCACATTGACCAACATGAACCATAATAGAAAAAAGCCACATTTTGAACATACATGAAACATGAAAAAAAACATTCCTTTGGCTTTCCATTTCCCATCAGTCAGTTTTTAGCTCTAGCATCACAAGTAAATTGCTGTGGTTTGACGCATGCTTCTAACTCAAGAAAGTGGGAAGTGTGTGCCAAAAAACAGACACAGATGATTGTAACGTTTCAGTCTCGATTCATTTAGTGTCCACTATTGGAATGTTTCAATCGTGACTTGACTGCTGCTAGAGGATTAAGCGCCTGTCACACTCGAGGAGGGTCATTCTGATTGGCTGCGCAGGGCGTCAGGTCCTGCAGCTCTGTGATGAGCTGCTCCAGTTCTGTGACACTGTCCCTTAGGTCATCGCTGATCTCTCCTGTGTCCACGTCTGTGTGAGTTTGCTGAATGGAAGAAAAGATGAAGAGGAAAAGGTGAAATGATGCTTGTTTTTATCTCATTCTGGACGAAAACCCCTTTTGATGTTTTAAGCATATTTATGTTAGATGTATATATATATATACATAGTATATAGTAGTATATAGTTATACTTTAGCTATTGAAAAATAGCTTGTAGATCTGCTATTTTTTTTTAATCGTGAAAATGTGGCGTAAATCTTTGAATATAATTAATTAATTGCTGTCGGGAGGAAACCTCATAAGGTTTTAGATTTTTTTGGCATAAATCAGTGCTATTGAACACCCTTTAAGCCTCTAAACGCCATTGGACACTCAAAATGTCTGCTAAAGCAACTAGCTCCACCACCTCCCCCCTCTCATGGAAGTAATTGACAATATATAAAGTTACAACACCAACTTTGATCAGGCTGTATTGCTTTGTTTTAAAAATATAAGCTTTTCTTAATTTCCTGAAAATGTTATACTTTTCCTTTCCTGAAAAATGAACATTTTGGAGTTATGAGGTTTCCTCCTGACAGCAGAGATATAGTCTTTCACAGTGAACGTTTTTAACTCAAATCTTTGCTTCTGGAGGGTGCCTGGAACAACATCTTTTCAGATAGGGGTCCACGGCCAAATACAGAAAATTCCGGGGGTCCTTGACATGGAAAAGGATGAGCACCACTGACATAGAATCATAGGTTTTTCAGAAAACTGTTGTGATTTAGAAGCCTTTTTTATTTTAGAATCGGCTCAAAGCATGTACATGGTCGAGAACATTCGTGTGAATGACTTTACGATTATTAGTGTCCGTCTAATAATAATGGGATTGCACAGTACCTTGGCTTTGGTGGCCAAACTCCTCAGACTGAGTCGTGTGGAGGACAGCATCTGGAGAGCTTCCTGGGGTTTAGTCTTCGTCTTACTGCAACTGATGGTGACTAACAGGAAGAAAAACCGATTTATTAAAAATCACACCCGTGTGAAGTGATAGTACATCATCATCATCATCATCTCATTCCAGCCTATCACAATTTGTGTCCTCACCTTCGTCTTCAATGTTGCTTCGTCATCAATGTTGTCATCAATAATTTACACTATGACGTAAAATTCTCCATTAATTGTCAATGGGAATGTAATGTTTGTGTAGGACCAAGTTTGTGGACCCAGACTAAAAGCTGACATTTTGAGGGGCTAGCGCCCCCCCTACGCACCGTTTGTGTTTACCCAAATACGCAAAGCTGGTCATTCATTGTCAATGGCATTTAATGCTTGTGTTTACACAAACACTCAAAGCTGATCATTCATTGTCAATGGCATTCAATGTTTGTGTTAAGACAATATTTGTGTTTACACAAACCCTCAAAGCTGGACATAGGAGGGGCTAGCGCCCCTCAAAAAGGGTCATTTTCTAGTGGTCATTTTCCTATTCCCAGCTTTCTGGGTTTGTGTAAACACAAATATTGAAGACAAAAGTAAAGATAGAAATATGAGGATTTGATTGGCCAGAATGAGATAATGTATGATGATAAGAGCCCCTCACTTCACACGTGTGTGTTTTTGAAGGGCGCTAGTCCCTCCTATATACAGGTTTAATGTTTGTTTTTAGTTAAATTTTTGTTTTGTCACCGTTTGTTTTATATCATCATTACATCACCTAATCATAGCAACATGAGTTAGATAGATGATAAGAGCGCCCCTCACTTCACACGGGTGTGATTTATTTATGTCCATTGCACCGTGTTTGAAAGAGGACAAGAACAATGTTCTGTGCTCTCTGCCATCATCTAATAAAGACTGATTCAAAACAAATGTTTTTGACAAAGACTGAGCGGAACAGTATTTGAGAAGAGAGAGGACGCGGTAGACTAACATTTAATCAAGTTAAATGCAGGCAGAATGAAAATTCCTGTGAAACACGAATCTAATCTCACTTCATTCAGCAATTACGGATGGACATGTCCAAGAGTATAGCAGACAGTCTGTAGTTTCACTGGACAGCTCCCAATAACCAATGCATGTACAGTAACTGCATCTAGTGCTGCATCAGTGCTGAAAAAGGCTATGCAGAAAGCCCCATGGAACAGATACACAGACCAATCGGATTTGTTGCTTGCACCCTTGTGTGCCAACCCCGGGAAATCTCGGGTTTCTTTAATGTCATTTAATCCATAATTAATAGAAATGTATTTACCGTCTGTTAGCAGTTTTTAGCATCCATCGCTACCCTCCGTTGGCTGCCATGGTGTGACGTCATCGAATACGCGCACGCACGCGATCTAAAGCATCTTTAGGGGCTCAGATTGAGATAATGGACTAGACCTTAATAAAACTTAATCTGACCTTGCAAGTTTACATTTCGCGAGATGTAAACCAATGTTTACATCGAGAGATGACGCTCTGAACTGAAGCTACGTGTCATCACACAATCTCTTTCGGTTCAACGAGGCTGTGTAAAGAGGGTCATTCTATTGGATTTTCCTGGCACCTGCTCTGAGTGGAGCCACCAGGTGGCGGCATATTCCGTTTTTAATCCCGAGAGTCTCAAGAGTTAAATTTACACTCCAGAGGATTCTCTAATGCACTGTACACGAGGAGTCAACTGGAAACCTGCTTTCTGTGCTATTGTCATATCAGCATTTAAACTATCAGCACCCCTGGGGGGGGGGGGGGGGGGGTAGCTTGTAGATCGGCTATTTTCAACAAAGATATTTCTTGGAGTAGAGGGGGAGAGGGTACTAGTACAGACCCCTGGGCGACTAGTCCCGTCAACGAAGTATACATGGTTTACTGTAAGTGTTTAAATGTTTCCCAGTTGGGGTAATGAGGCCAGGGGTCATCGACACGGAGTCACAGGCTCCACAGGGCTTCCCGGGGGTCTAGCAGGGCTCCAGACCTACAGTATAGGTGAACCCACGGAACGAATGGCTAAATGCATGACCAACAGATACCACGTTCAGTGTGTCATCACAGGATGACGGATGGATGGAAAGAGGTGGGTTGATGGAGGGCAAAAAGCTAAGTGCACCACCTCTCCTGAGGTAGGGCAACGAGCGAGCGAGTCACCCTTAACCCCAGGACGACCTTTCGGGATGAAAGAGAGTGACTGAGGTCGGGTCGGTGGAACCGTAACGCCTGATTTATACTCGGATACGCATTGTGTCAGACACCAAATCTAGCAGATGTACACAATCAGTCACAACACTTGTGAGCTTGTAGATTGGCTATAATAATTATAGCCAACATATTATGTATGTGGTGACTGGTGTATGTGGTGACTGGTGAGCGACACCGGCCCGCGACCACGTACAGTGTATAGGCTAATAAGAGACTGAACAAAAGAGAATACAAATGGAGGAAAAAGTGGCAAGTGAGAGAACAATAGACAGATGAAACGGGGCTGCTTGAAGGCACTTCATAATTAAATAAAAGCTCATTCGACGACAAGACAGGATAATTCAGTTGCGTTGTTTGCAGACGTAGTAAAGAGTGTTCTCTTAACCTTCCTGATTTCATGCTATCTGGCGTACTTAGTGGCTGAAAGTGAACTGCCGCCTTCTAAATAGGCTCCAGGCTCATCAATCATCTCCCTTCGGTCATAAAACTGCAGTCCCATTCGTGGTGAACGCATGCGATGCATGTGCGGTTAGATGGCAAAATAAAGATGTCTGATGTAAACGCAACTCTGCACATGCAAGAGCAACATGCGCCATGTGATGGCATGCTGGTTTAAAGTCTTGTGTACTGTACACACATCCAAACTACCATTCGACTATGCATCTAATATTATAGCACTCCGCACGTTGAAAATTGTACCCTGAATACTCCAATTATAGTGTCTATTAAAATGACAACTAGTAATTAGTGGTTACTGTGTGTGTGTGTGTGTGTAAGAGAAAGAGTGTGACAGAGTAGGGAGTAGGGAAATGGAGCCTGTACGAAGTTGACCCCAAGTGGCTTACAAATGAATACTTAGACAATGACCTATATCGACCAGGCCTGTTTAATCATCTCCATTATCACTGTCCCCGACAACATGATCAAAATGGCATTTTGAAACCCCCCATCCAATTGCTCAATTATCCTTCCAGCAAACATTGTGCGTCTATTTGGGTGCATTTTTACAGTCTCATCGGATGTTATGCTTTACTCAATTGTTGGGCGTTTAAGAATGAGCAGCTTCCCCTTTTTGTTTAAGGTCAAACATATAAAGTTTGAGTTGTGTTCCGAGTTCTGCACATGACAGACTCTCTACACAAGGCTCCATCCCGTGGTTTAAAAGAAGGGCTCCGAAAACAAATGATTGATTGTTGCTGCGTGATACTTGCTGGTCTGATGACAGAATATTGATAGGACCTTTTCCCCGCAACGTAAGGCTCTTCCTCTGTCTCGCTGTTTACCGAGTCACCTTTTATCTTCCACTCGCACGCAGGGAAGGAAAAACAAAACAAAAAACAAAGCTCGGAGCCCATTTCCCCTCTTCTCTCTCTCTCTCCCTCTGCGTCTTGTCGCGGCAACGCGGCAAGCCTTTTTTTCCTGCCTTCGCTGTGGCTGGAAAGGTCAAACTGCTGTGATTTATGAATGTGGTTCCCTCTCTCTCTCCTCGCCTTGTTCTGGTTTATCTGTCCTGTTTTTGTGGACTCTCTTTTCATTGATGTCTTGTCACTCGGCAGAATCCTGGCCCAGTGGGGGCTTTATGCTGGCCTCAGAAGAGATAGGAGCCTAGGGGGGTGGAGGGTGTCTTGGGGAACCACTAGCAGCTACTTTCCTACAGAAGCAGAGACCTGGTGAAACGGATCAGAGATATGTCTGGTGACATCTTATCTAAATTCAAGGGATGGGCTAGGTGTTTTATAGCATCTCAGATCCTGATCCAATAGTTGTTCTTCATATTGTGATAGTATCAGGATTGGTTTTCAAAGCAACGGGTGTATGTTAGTGCTGCTTTTCTCCACCGTCCAAACGCATTTAGATTTCAGTGAACGTATCGGGAGGCGGTCTGGCTGCGCAGGACTAAGTGGAACTGGAACGGGACACATGGGGATTCATAACACACTGTGTGCGTCTGTGGGTGTGTGAATTAGTGAGACAGAAAGACTGAGTGATATGCAACGTGCAGAGGATGAGAATCATACAGTAGTGTGACAAAGAACAAGGTGTATGTATCTGCCACTTGTGTGACCTGGGTAAAGATGAGCATCACACAGCCACTGGGAGGGAGGGAGGGATGGAGGGAGAGAAAGAAAGAGAGAGAGGGAGGGAGAGAGACAGAGAGCGGGTTGTAAGGAAAGACAAGTGTGTAAGCCGTCTCATTGCTCTCCGTCACATTGCTATTCCTTACATGTTGGCCCCCAGTAGCCCTACCTCGCAGACGTTCAGTCTAATGTTTAATTCAGCGCAGTCTCCTGTTGTAAAGAAAGCTGGACATTCTGAGATTAACAACTTTACTGGAGTCAGGCTATAGGACACAGTGCTGCATCTGCCTCACGACTCCCTCTGTCCAACCCCCCCCCCCCCCCTCATTCCTCCCTCCACTCTCCACCCTTGGAGAAAGGCAGGAGTGATAGTTATGGCTGGCGAATGATGGCCAGACGGAGGGGCGAGCAGCTTGTTGTTTGCCATTTTTGGGGTTGTTTTTGTTAGTTTTTTGACCATGTTCATCCATCACTGGTTTCCCTGGATCTAGCCTGATCGAGTGCCTCGCCTCGCCTAAAGACGATGGCGTGCAGAGAAATAACGTTAACGGCGTTGTTAGTGGCGAGGTCATGTTTGTGTATTTTGTGCCTGTGTGTGTGTGTTTGGGAAGAGTTGAGTGTGAGAGAATGGCTAGAGATATTAAAGCCTCTAATTACAATAAAAATAAATACATTTACTGTATTATATGAAAGACTCCACTAAAATCTGAGTGAATATAAACATTCAAAACCATAAAACAAGGTGGGGTATAATAACAGCATGGGTTCTGGGTTCCATGGAACCGAGATTATGAATTCACAAAATGTGGGTGATTGATGCGCATCCTACACGCATACGCAGGATGAAGCTCTCACCATTTCCCATATCCACAGCTCTCTTTATAACTTCCTTGAAGGTGGCGGTGTCTTTCTCCCATCCACCGACTTGGACTTCACAACGATGAGCCTTTAACAGGAACTGCAGTGCCTGAAACATGCAATGTCACACGATTATTGGTAAAGATGGAGTAGAAGAAAAATAAGCTATAAATGTTTCAGCCGAGTAAATCAAACAAGCATTCAGAAACTCACGCACGCACGCACACTATATATATATATATACACTCTGTATAGTCTATGTGAGTCTTGAAATCCATCATACACCATGAAGCCAACCGACGTCTTTAATATTATTTTCGCAGAAGCAATGAACCAAACAGGTTAATCCTCTACATAAATAGCACTAATCAACATGGCAGGAACCATGGCCACTACAGCGTGACTAGCAAGAGAGCGGGGGGGGGGGGGGGGGGGGTCCCGAGGCGGGGGGGGGGGGGGGGGGGGTCCCGAGGAGAGGGGTGGTGCGATGACAAATCATGGCGCTGCCATGGGCCATAAGGTTGCACTTACACTGTGACTGGGGCCATAATAAAAGAATAGCTTCATCAACAACCCACTGCCTATGGCGTTAAGGCATGCGAGCCATCAGCCATCAATCATCACACGGGACATGCGGAGTGGCGTTAAATTAATCTGCCGCACATTCGTTACAACCACCTATACGTTATTAATGAGCCTATAAATAGCTTATTAACAGACGATGGGTCCATTATGTGTAGTACTCTTCCGTGCCGTGTGTGATGCATCGCATGTGGAGTTTGCATTAGTGACAGTCATAGGGATGCTGGGATGTCGTTTGGAGTGACCTTTTCGTTGTCCTCTGGGTTGGTGCTGAGGCCGTCGCCGCACAGCTTTGCGTACATCCGCCATATTTGGGCGTCGGTGCTGTGGCGGGAGGTGACGCGGCCCATGAGCTCTTGGACTTTGGGGCGGAGCGATGGCACCTGCTCGCCACGCTTGTCCGGTAGGTTCTCCACCACCGCCCGCACCAGAATCTCCAGAATCTGCAAAAGGAAAAACATGGAGCTGTGGGAACGGCATTGGAATGTAAAGGAAATGCTCCAGGCGCCATCACGTGCATACCATATAAATGTATTATGGTGACGCCATGCTTTGTCCTTTGCATGTTTCTACATCTCCCCGCCATAGCACACCAACAACGCAGACAACCCATTAAGATGGAATAAAAAACAGCCAAAAGATAAGTTTCGTGTCTTCTCAAGATCCATCTTACAAAAATAATTGAACCAAAAATGATTGGGAGACACTGTAGTAGTCCACCACCTCGAGCCATGAGACATAAAACAAACCCCACTCAGCTGGACGAGCACTCAGCTGGATTTGGCGCTGCACTGCGGCGACATGGACATAAGGGCTACGCTTGCATGCAGGCCCTTTGTCTAAGACAAATTTCTTCCTCGGGAGACAAATAATAAAGAACCTTGAACCCCAAACACGCAGCAATGTCACTCAGTAAGGAATGATTACCACGTATATAGTGTATGTGAAACCCAACCATGGCATATGGCGTTACACATCTATACCTCCCGCCAGTAGAAGTTCCATACCCATCTGTTTGACTGTGGCACACATTGCCTGACTTTTTAATCCACTAAAACTGGGAAAGCATTTTACATTATAGCAACATTTTTATTTACTTTTGCCTTACTTTTGCCTTACATTGATTAAGTTACGTTTGTTTGCCAATTCATTCAAAGTGAAGCACTTTGGGCTATACAAATAGTTATTATTATTATTATTATTATACTGTATAGCACATTGCCGGTCTTAATGGGTTAAGAGGCGAGCCATTTGAGAGGGGATGTTTCAGACAGTACTTCGGCATAGCTTCAGTTTCATATCTTTGCACTCAGCTGGACGAGTGCCATTTGCTCCTCTCTCTCTAGAATTTTAAAACATGTTCGGCTGCAGGCAGGATTGAGTGTGTGCCGTAACGGAAAATAAAATACAAAAAGGATAACCCAAACAAAGAAAGACAGATGTATTCATAATCGTAAGTATCGTCTGGCAATTAAAATGCCTTGTGTAAACAGCCTGCGGCGTTAAACAATAACAAGACATAAATTCCAACCCCCCCCCCAATCCTTTCTTGTTTACGTACACTATGAATCAAATCTCCGCTAATGGAAATGGAGAACAACGTCTTATCTGATGAAGAAAGAAATTTACTTTTGGATAAGTGTAGGTGTGGATGATGCAGACTGCACGCTTTCACACGAACGGCACCTGTACACCAACACACTTTTATTAATTTATAATAATAAATGCCAGTGTTTTTGATATTCGATATTCTACTACTACTACTATTCTACTACTTCTACTTCTCTATTACAGTCTACTACTGCAGCCGTTCCCAAACCTTTTAGCTCGAGACCCAACAGAGAAATGTATTGTCTCCCCGGGACAGTGAAAATAGCAGATCCACAACCTGGTACAGTAAATCTGCAATTTTCACTACTTCTTAAAAGCATATGATTTTTTTAAGGAATTTCTTTGGGGTGAAATATTTTGATTAAAAATGGAAATAAAGAATACACTCGTGGCCCATAACATTTGGTCCACGGCCCACATTATGGGTCCAGGCCCACTGTTTGGGCAATAGTGTACTACTGCTCTATTACACTCTACAAGTACTCCATAACAGTTTACTACTCTGTTACAATATTTTACTACACCATTGCACCATCTATTACACTCTACTATGACTCTATTACACTCTCCTGTTACTCCATTACAGGAGTCAGTGAACAGGAGAGGGGGAAGGCAGGGTGGTGATATCAGAGGGAGACATCTCCGAGGTTCACTTCGACGTGCAGCCTAATAAATCCAGGAAGTGAGGTGGCGTATCGGGCCTCATCCTGTCTGCCCCAGACTGCTCCGTCAAAATCCTCTATGTTGATTTAACTGTTGACCCGTACGGGTCCATTGTTTTTTTACACTAGCAAGAACTAAATGAACAGTGAGGATTTTCCGCCGTGGAGCGCGGGAATGATATTTATGAAGGCAATACCAATGTTACTAGGAGGAGGGGGGTTTACTGAGAGACAGAGAGACACACAGAGAGAGCGAGAGAGAGAGAGACACAGACAGAGACACAGAGAGAGACAGAGACACAGACAGAGACAGAGAGAGAGAGAGGGACAAAGATATAGACACAGAGAGAGCGAGAGACACAGACACCCGTGCTATTTGTCGCAAAGGTTTTATACCAAGTGAATGCAAAACACTGAAATACTGCTTTCAACTTTCAAAAGTTTATACCAAACTAACATTGCTACAGTATATTGATGTATAACTATTTCTATAGTTTCATAAGATAGTCTTCTTTCCAAGTTGCAATGTAACACAGCTCTGTTTACACTTTGATTTTATTCCCATTTATATACAATATTTATTTGTACATACATTGTTTCGTCTTGGTTGGTTTGTTCCACTTTGTCTTTGGCAATTTAAACTTATGTTTTCTCATGCCAATAAAGCTGCTTTGAATTTAATTGAAATTGAGAGAGACAGAGAGATCCGGCACGCATCTGGAGTCGGTGCTTACATTTATGGAGAGAAGCAATGTTGCCATGTCTGCTTATTATATTATTATGTTTTTACCGTAACGTTGCTTATTGGTAGTAATTATTGGTAGTTTTGAGTGTTCTTTGTTGCTTATTTGGGCTTGTTTCCTAATGTTGTAAAGCAGTGTTTCTCAAACATTTTCATGTAGATTTCTTGTAGTATTCTTGTCTATTCTAAAATAACAGATGCATATAGGTTTAAAGTACTCATGTGGCCTATAGTCACTTATTTTGCGCATGTTTTCATAAAGACCTTGGTTGCAACTTGCTTACTTCCCTCACAGACTCCAGCAACACTGGTGGTGGTGAGGGCACGCTGTTATTTCCCAGAAGGCAGTTCAGGTTCCTTTGAAGCGGTGGCCCTGACTAGCGGTGGGTCTGTCAGCGAGCAGCGGGAGTCCCAGGTGTCTGCTGGGATATAGGGTTTCTTTCTACATTATTTCCCCCCTTTGATTCTTCCATGGGAAGGTTGGGAGCCAAGTCACTGAAACCCGACGCCCACGGTGGGCGCTTGCTCCTGGCTGCTACTGTACCGTACGTCATGGGTTTAAGTGGTGGGAGTGTGGGGAGCGTTTTTGGCATTTGTTGAAACGCAATTATGCGTCTGAAATTTGGAGGATTTTTAAGTATATAATAGCGTTATGTCTTTAGCTGCCACAAAGCTGTTTTGAGTGACAGACCAGACACTCAGGCCATCTCTCCAAAGTGTCAACACGTGGATCTTAAAAACCCTGTGCTGCTCTATCTGATGACCATATGGTTTTACCCTAACCAGAGTTGCAGCACAGAGGATCCTAACTGCAGCAACGCTATAATCATCCTCCTGTGCTATAATTAATGGGCTATGTACCAAGCAGCAGCACTACTACTGTGGCACACCAAATTTAAGGATTGTGTGTGTGTGTGTGTGTGTGTGTGTGTGTGCGCGCACGTGCACAAACTGGTGTAAAGTATAACTAAGTACTGTACCTGTTCTGTACAATTTTGAGGTATTTTTTACTTTACTTCTACTCCATTACATCTCAAATATTGTACTTTTACTCCACTACAATTACTTGAAAACTTCAGTTACTAGTTTTGCAGATTATTATTATAAAACTTGAAAATAGTCGATCTACAAGCTCACAACGGACCTGGGAGAGACCGCCGCCTCCTCCTCCTCCTCCTCTTCCTCACCACCACAACGCTACCAGCAGCACCGAGCTCTAGTCTGGACGGGACGTTCTGAATTATGAGTACTTTCTACTTTTGTACTTTCTACAAGTACATTTTCAATTCTGAACTTTTACTCTTAATAGAGTATTTCTACATTGCAGTATTGGTACTTTTAATTGAGCACAAAATGTGAGTACATTTTCGACCACTGTGTAGTTGTATCGATTGGATGGTAAATAAATCAAATCAAATGTTAACAGTCAAATAGTACAGTATGTATTAAATGCATTTTGATGACATGCATTAGCATGATGTATTATTATGTATGATGCCATGGAAAAACCATGTTTTGAACAAACAGCTAAACAATAAGCTGTGTGAGGAGACAAGACAAGCCTAGTGAGTGCAGGGATAGTTTTTTAACTCACAAATACCTGACGTCTATTCTACAGTACAAATGTCTCCTAAATCCTGAAATAATTCTGAAAAACGTATGTTGCTATATCAGTGGTTCTCAAACTTGTTCTTGTCAAGGACACCAAAAAGGATATGCACTTGTGTGTAAAGCAGCAACAATGCGCTAGATTGGCTTTTGTTCAAGGTAGGTGGCCCCACTGGGCTGTGTGAGGTCCGGTGGAGAGGTGATTCTGGTGGAATAAAGGCATGCGTCCGCCATCCAGCATTGCTTTGTTTACATTCTGCACGCATAGCTTGTCAGTTGGCTCGACAAAAAAAAACACTGAAATACACTGGCGACTGCTGGCGGTTTCCCTCACCCATTTGCTTACTACAGTATGTGGGTCAAATAAAAATAATGTGTTTGTTATTGCCTGGCTGTCACTCTGAAGCCGGAGGGGGCAAAAACAAAAACGGCCAAATTCTGCACGTGTGCGCACAAGTTTGCGTGTGCATGTGCAGGGGGACCCCTGCAGGGGCCCTCAGAGGTGCAGGGGGACCCTTGGAGCTTCAGTGCCCAGGGGCCCTCAGAGGTGCAGGGGGACCCTTGGAGCTTCAGTGCCCAGGGGCCCTCAGAGGTGCAGGGGGACCCTTGGAGCTTCAGTGCCCAGGGGCCCTCAGAGGTGCAGGGGGACCCTTGGAGCTTCAGTGCCCAGGGGCCCTCAGAGGTGCAGGGGGACTCTTGGAGCTTCAGTGCCCAGGGGCCCTCAGAGGTGCAGGGGGACCCTTGGAGCTTCAGTGCCCAGGGGCCCTCAGAGGTGTAGGGGGACCCTTGGAGCTTCAGTGCCCAGGGGCCCTCAGAGGTGCAGGGGGGCCCTTGGAGCTTCAGTGCCCAGGGCCCTCAGAGGTGCAGGGGGACCCTTGGAGCTTCAGTGCCCAGGGGCCCTCAGAGGTGCAGGGGGACCCTTGGAGCTTCAGTGCCCAGGGGCCCTCAGAGGTGCAGGGGGGCCCTTGGAGCTTCAGTGCCCAGGGGCCCTCCAGCCCTGCATCTACAGTTTGTGTTGTCGTTTCTTTTTTGGCTGGTTGATGAATTGTGTTGGTGAATTGTCTGTTAAATATATTTTTGTTTGTGTATTTTGCAGACCCCGCTTGAAAAGGAGATGGTTCATCTCGATAAAGAATTTCAGACATAGGGCAGAAGGAGGGTGCTTATGTAAGGTCTGTCACCGCGTGCGTGTGTGTGTGTGTGTGTGTGTGTGTGCGAGAGAGAGAGACAGATAGAGAGATAGAGAGAGAGGGGGTGGGCGGTGGGGGTGGGTGAGAAATAAGAGGTATAGAGGAGAATGAATCTACCCATGTGTCTCAACAGCATAAAATAACATCCCTCTCCCCAGGGAGTGTCTCTCTCTCTCTCTCTCTCTCTCTCTCTCTCTCTCTACCTCTCTCTCTACCTCTCTTTTCTTTTTTCTTTTGGCTCACTGAGAAAATGATAGGCCTCCCAAGTGTAAGTTCTACAGTGGCTGCAGATGTGCCCTCCAGAGCAGTGGTTCTCAAAGTGGGGACTCCCCATGGGTCCTTTGGGGATTCAAAGCAGTGGTTCTCAAAGTGGGGACTCCCCATGGGTCCTTTGGGGATTCAGAGGGGGCCCCCAGCAAAACCATCCAGCCAACCTCTGGGAGCCTCTTCGCTGCAGTGACAGTTTGATAAATCAACTGGGGAGGAAGTTGAGCACTGCCTCCAAAACCGGCTGCTAAAACCTTCTACAACAATAGGTTCGAGCTGCTACACAGGTGCCAGGGTAATGTTTTAATATACACAACGCAGCGCAAAGCTGCACCTTGTGAGCTTGTAGATCTGCTAATTGCTCGAGCTAAAACGTTTGGGAACCACTGGTGTTTGCTTCCGTGTCGTGAACCACAGCTTATCAGAAAGCTGTCACCCTCCCTCACAAGTAGCTGTTGGGGAGGGAGGGGGTGGTCCATGCACAACGAGTAGAATACAATGTGTACAACTGACGGCTTTCTTTGGCTACGGACGGGGAACCTTCCTGCTCTGTCTTGGTGGTCATTCCAACATGGAAGCATTTCCATGGCTGTCCGTTTAATTTGAGTACCCCCCTTACAAAAGGTGAATGAATGTGTGAAAATTAATGACCATGTCAAATGTCCTAATAAATCATTTTGACTCTTTCTTCTGCTTATCAATGCAGCGTGAAAAGCGTGACAACTTCAAGAGGAAAACCAAATGGATGGCTCGGTAAGACTCCCACTGTGTCTAGTTATGGTGTGAAGAGAGAAAGTAAGTTGAACGACAGGCAGACTAAAGGCTTGGCGGTTTATATTAGTAAAAAAAATGGAACAGTGAGAGCAATAAAAATAGAACCAGAGCAAAAGACAGATCAATTTACTCTCTGTTCTAAGACAGTGTCAAAAAGAACCGATCTAGAAGATAAGAGAATTGTTCTTTTTAGCAAGCAACACCACTGCAAGACTATAAATGACCAGGTTTGGTGCTGTTCTATATTTGTCAGAATCAACTTTGTATGCTTTCGTTTATGGAGTTTCTCCTGTGCCTCTTCACTGTACAATGCAAGTTTGTGGAGGATATTTTGAATTATCAATGTATAATCAATGGAGCAATTCTTTTGTATTTATTGCCTACCTTTGGAAATACATCAGGTAACAACACAACCCAAACCTCTACCACAGTAGTCTAGCCCAGGGGTCTTCAATGTTTTTTTTCAGGCTAAGGACTTCCTAGCTGAGAGAGAGAGATGAAGCATGGACCTCCACTACGTATTGTATAACTGTGTTGCAGATTCAACTTTTTCATAGATTTAATAGACGTGTTTAACAGCACTATCATTGGTGTAGTGGGTGTACTGTATGTTGTATTCATGTTAAGGTGTGTTTTCTGATATTTACAGTAACCTAGACTCTCAATCAACACCAAACGTCTTTGCCGAAAATAGCCGATCTACAAACTCACAACTCTTCTCTTGACACATTCTGTTGGAGTGGAATGCACTGTGCCGAGCGGCCGACTTCAATTGTCTGTCAGTAGCCTCTTCAAAGTACTCTTTCATTCTTTGTCTATTTCAGTGTATGCTTATTCTACCCCCCCCCCCCCTACCCTGAAGACACAAAGGAAAACAAAACAAAAAAAACGAGCCAAGATATAAAGACGTGAAATATGAAGATGGGAAGAAGATGAGAGAAGGATGGAATGAGAGGGTCGAGGGAAAGAGATGGGCTGACGAACGAGTGCTTCCTAGAATAGATCTGATTAAGTGTGTAACGGATGTATGACGCAGACTGTCACCGCTGTTCAAGCAAAAGACCCTTCAAAGGTGCCACTCTCCCATCTGTAAAAATAGCACAGCAATTTATATATATATATATATATGTGTGTGTGTGTGTGCGCTCTGTCAAATAAAGCTTGGAAGTGATGCATTGAAATTCTGACAGGTTTGTTTTGTTGGGAGGGTGGATGAAAGTACATTTAAAGAAAATGTCTGCGATGTAGACAGTTCTGTGCCTCTGTGTGTGTGTGTGTGTGTGTGTGTGTGTGTGTGTGTGTATGGTGTTTCAACTATCATGGAATTAACAATTAACACTCATCAGCCAAATGTGAACATCGTTTAATGTGTATTGCAAGAATGCCAAATCAATTCTAGACGGCTTGTTTTTTTATTCTGCGGTAGAGACGGAAGGAGGAAGGAGACGAGACGACGGGGAGTAGAGGGGGGTTGGGGGGAGGCTTTGAGAAACCCGGAGATTTGAGAAAGCAAAGCCAAATCCCAATTACTTGGAGATCTTACTTCATTCAAGCAGCTGAAAGTCACATTGGGGCTGGCACTGACCTTTTCGTCTGGCGTGCTTTTACATTTCAGAGCCTAATTGATGAGGCTTGCAATGCGGTAGGCATAAATGAATGTTCCGCACGGGAGAGTCAGAGAGAGAGAGAGAGAGAGAGAGAGAGAGAGAGAGAGAGAGAGAGAGAGAGAGAGAGAGAAAATGAAGGGTGAATGGATGAGAGAATGGTGTAAAATAAAATAAAACTCCCATGGATTTGTAAAAGATAATTTAGAAGAGAAGAAAATGAGCTAAAGTGACAGGACATCATGGACAGCCTGCACATGAATCATGAACTAGTACGTGCGTGCGTATCCGTCCATAAGGACATAAGGAGGGAAGGTGCTTGACAAGCGTGCATTCTGGCTGCAATCTGAAGGAACATGTTGCCCGATCATCTTTCTCTGAGGCACAGAGTTGTTATTTCAATCATTCCCACTGGGCTAAGATGTCTTCCTTAAAAGTTAATTGCTCAGAAGCTGCGGTACTGCATTTATTACAGGGGTGGAATAGGTGTGTGTTGCGGGGGAGCGGGGGTAGTAGGTGTGTGTTGCGGAGGAGCGGGGCTTTGATAACATTATTTTAATAACATTAATGCTGGCTGTTTCGCCTTGTTTATTTGACACTAATTTTCTACTTAGCGAGAAGCAATTCAATGAGCCTTTTTCTCCCAGTTTTTGTAAATTATTTCAAAATGGCAACCCCAATGAAAGAGATTAATTAGCACTACCGGAGAAAATCTAGTTAATTTGTCTTTTGAAGAGATATTACCCCCTGGGTATATCACACAGAGTTACCATGTGATTGGAGAGCTCTCTCCGTGTTAAAAGGACACACTAAATCAGCTTCTACTAGTCCCTGCAATCTAACTACATGCAGACTTGTGACCACGACCGTGACTACAGATGCGATAGCCCATGGTTAAAATGCAAATAAACAGCTTAATTTGGGGGCAGCTTTGTTAGTCCCTGCATATGCCAAAGGACAATGCACATGTGCATTTTGTGCCCAAGACGTCCACAGAAGTCCTAGGAATTACCGCATGTACTGTAGTGCCCAGGACGTCTGTGGACGTCTTGGTAAAAAGTGGGTCTAAAAAGTGGGCACGCCATTTTGAAATATTAAAAGGCCACATAATGTGTTAAGATGGTTGGCCAACCCAGTGAAGAACAAAATGCATGAGAACAGTCAGTTAACTGCATATCCCCATCTGCCGATTGGTCGTGATGTCATCCAGACAACCAACCAATAATAATTAAAACCACAGCATGGTCATCCGTTCCGGACTTTTCGACAGCAACTGTTAAAGTTAAAAAGCAGTTTCATCTGTCCATGCATGTGACTCATTTCAGATCGATTGGCCAACCCACTGGGGGGGGAGTGCATTGGATGAAGATGGTTGGAGTCTTAATTGAGTGACAGTCACAAAAAAATGTAATGGTTAAAATTGGAAAGAGGAAAATCAGCTTCCTCACTCAGTGCAGTCAGTGCACATCGTTTGGCCATTGATCAATGGACAGAGGTGTGTTCATTGTATAGTAGGTAGTGGTACTGTATGTCAATAGACAATGCATTTCATTCAAAAAGCACCTTCATCAGGATTTAGGTACTGCATAACAGGCAGGAGATTGCATTTCATATAAGCACTACAAGTGCAAAAATACAACAAAGGTTTGGAATTGACTACAAATGATTAATGTGTCCAATTCTCCCTCCTTGATCCCAAATAAGACACCGATGTGCATGCTTCTGTTCTGGGCAGTGCTGAGATGAACCGGTTGCTGATAAAACTAGATCTAAAACAATCCCCAAAATGCAGGTACAATATTGAGATGTGCGTTCACTGGTCCAACCGGGGCACCTTATGGACTCTCCTTAACCACCCGGGCACCCGCAACAGTAGGATATTCTTTAGTGCGGTCTAACTATTACATAACCTAAATGTGATTAATCGCATGACTTATCTAGTACATCACACGATTAAACGCAAATAAGTCATCACACAAGGTACACAAGGAACCTTAGAGGGATTTTTTTTAAGACTTTTATTCCCCTATTAACGTGGGAGTGGAAAATATGCTGGCTTTATGCATAAGTATGTCCTTTTTGCCAGGTGAAGCCTGGCCAATTTTCTCTCGGGTTGGCTTTGAGGACCTGGTCATGATTGGCTGCCCCGCGTCTGAACCCATACTCTGAAACACCGCCTAAGCCAATGGGAGTGCCAGTCCTAAGCCCTGAAAGGCTGCAACGCGGAAGTGTTAACCCGCAGTATAACCATAGAGTTATAAAGGAGCAGTGAGTATAACTCTACAGCGGCTAATGTTATGAGCTAACTGGAGCTGCAGAACAAAATACAGTGATTGAACCAACAAAAGCACGTCGGAAACAAACACAAACAGCCGCAAGGTTGTCACAGAGAAACATACACGTTAAAAAAATAATAGGAAAAAACAAAACATAAAAAACGGGGGGACAGATGCAGAGATCGCTTGTTTCACCTGGCAGTTAATGATACGCATTACATTCTTGTTTTCTCATTGGAAATAAATTAAAAACCCCAAAGAAACCATAATGGTACTGCAACTGCAGCAGCTGGGTATAATTTTCACTTTATAAATGTCCAGATACCCCTCAATTATACTGTACTGTATGTTGAAATGTAAGAAAACAATGTTGCACAACAAAATAATGCTGAGAACCATTGTCCAAATGGCTAAAATAAATAAATATGCGATTAATTGCGAATAACATAATGAATTGCGATTAACATAACGGTGAGTTAATCGCGATTAAAACTCGGACAGCCCTAATATTCTCATGTGCAGCTTACTGCCACCATCAAACACTGAGCATACTGTATGTTTTCTATTCCCTGAAGGGGCGCACTCTAACTCTCTATTTCTATGGGAGGCCTCTGCCTCTGTGGTGGGTTGGGGGGATATGGAGTAGTATGCCCTTCTGTACCCCATTAACATATGGTACTTTATTCACTACTAACGACTCCTGTTACTATTCCTAGTAAGGGGAGACCTTATGGGAGACGGCACTGGCATTAATGGAGACACCTTTTGAAATTGATAGAGCAGCAGATGGTCCTGTATATGACAGAGTATTGCACTGTGGGTGGCAGGTTCAAATCCCTAGCTATCTGGACAGTACACCGTCTGCTGTACGCAAGATGCTAACAACACGTGGGAAGACCACAACTTCATCCATTTCGAACTGGTACACCTATACGTTAAGGCAGGAACACCTCTGTGTGTAGTTGTTGCTATATACTAGCCTCGCGTAGCCAGCCTTCATCTCCCTTTGCAATGCATATACGCAGTGATATTAGCATCGCTACACGAGGCTAGCTATATACAGCATCTTGTCTCTGTCAAGTGGAAACCTCATATGTACAAAACTGTTATGTTTTCAGGGTTCAAATTCAGAAGTATCAGATCTTCAAGCTTATGGATGTGCTACTTTTGATGCTTTTGTGACACTGATCAGGTAGGGCGTTACTTTACAAAAAACACAAAGTTAGAATAGGGAGATAAGAGGTTTCTGCCAGTCAGCAACGACATGCCTTAGATTTTCTTCTAAAATCATGAAACATCACAGGTCCTTGAACAGTTATAAATATAACTCTCTGTTGGAAAACATTTCCGGCAAAGTATTTATTTCCTTCCTATCAATCTCAGAAAATGTAATATCTCAGGAAACTCTACAATGGTGTGCTGCCACCCATTAATTACTACTTTTAATAAGTAATCATTTCTTTTCACTAAACTCAATGGAGCTGCTGAATGGAATCAACACATAACTGACTGGTGGATGTCCTCCAACCACCTCAAGCTGAACCCAGATAAGACTGAGCTTCTCTTCTTCCCAGCTAAGTCCTGCCCTATGCGGGAGCTAACTATTTCCGTAGACAACGCCCTGGTAACGTCTGTCCCAACAGCCAGGAATCTTGGTGTTGTCCTGGACAGTCAGCTCTCGTTCAAAACTCACATCACAGCTGTCACTCGATCCTGTAGGTTCACACTCTATAACATACGACGAATTAGACCGTTCCTCACCCAGGAATCAGCCCAGCTCCTAATCCAGACAACAGTCTTGTCAAAACTCGACTATTGTAACTCCCTCCTTACTGGCCTACCAGCATGCGCACTTAAGCCTCTCCAGCTGATCCAAAATGCCGCAGCTCGCTTGGTCTTCAACCAGCCAAAATTCTCACATGTCTCCCCCCTGCTCCGCTCCATCCACTGGCTCCCGGTCGCTGCCCGCACAGAATATAAAACTCTGATGCTGGCATTCAAAGCAACCAAAGGTATGGCTCCCCCATATCTTGCAAGTATGATTGAACCCTACAAACCCTCCCGCGCACTCAGATCAGCCAACGCAGGGAAGCTGGAAGTACCCTCACTAAAAACGCTGGGACAACGCTCCACACGTCCCAGACTCTTCTCCCTTCTGGCTCCAAAACTGTGGAATGCACTTCCCATTGCAGTCAGAACTGCAGCATCACTCCCAATCTTCCGCCGTAGTCTGAAAACCCACCTTTTCAGACTCCATCATGGCCCATAGCACTTACCCTACCCCCTTAGATAGCACTTCCGTAGACTTAGATAGCATTTGATACAGACTTATAGCATGTTATGTAGACAGCACTATAATTGCATTGTATATAGTCATAGCACGCCATAGTACATATGTATAGCATAGTAGTATATTATGTATAGTTTCATTATATAGATATTCCACTGTTACTTTCTTAGCTTACGCATGTTTCATGATAAATGCTTTTCTGTGATGTATTCCCATGCTTTTGTTCTTGCTTAATGTAAATCGCTCTGGATTAAGAGCGTCTGCTAAATGCCTAAATTGTAAATTGTAAATTGACTAGGGGTCATAAGCCTAGGACAGAGTCTAATCTGACACTGTCTGGCAGGGGGAAAAAACAATTTTACCAACATTGGAAATCCTGATTAGAGTCTGATAAGGTGTTTGGCCTGCTGCCTACAAAAATGTAACATAAACAGTTCGCCTCCAAACACTGACACAAAAAACGTTTCTTTTTACTCAATTCTTTCCTCAGTATCAATACATGAATGGGGGGAACAGAACTTTTTGATTACACTTTGCCAGGTTGTGTAGTGTAGTTCCCCAGTGTGAAATGGGTGGCGTGGTGTTCTGAATATTTGATTTGCTGTTTGACAAGTATTGACAGGTAAAGTGCAACACCACAATGTGCCGATAATGACCCAGCTCATTACATCAGTGGTACTGATCCTCTTTCCAGTTAGGTTTAGCTTGTGATTCCATGGTGTATTTCTTTGTCATTATATTTATTATCAGGAAGTACAGTTGTTACCTGAAGAAATGAAATCATTAATATCATTAATAATTAATTGAATAATCGTGACCGAACCGGGGCAATTTGAATGCAGTCACGCAACGCGGGCAGTGGAGCCACCCTTCATTGATTAAAAAGGGAACATTCCCTGGCGGTGACGGAGACGCGACACTGACGCGCCCGGTGGAGCCCCAGTGTTAGTCGTGGTAGAATGGTACATGGACACATGATGGATGGAAATGGGGGGATTGACTCACAAGAGCAAGCTTCAGAGAAACACCAGCAGAGAGCGAGCAGGTTCAATGCTGTTATAAGTTATACAGGACTTTGATTTAAACACATGGCACGCAGCAGACCCCGCAGGGCTGTTGTTGTTCACATGGTGCGCAGTCAATAAAGAGCAGCTTTAATTACAGAATGGTATCATCAATATTACGTCAGCAGGAACTCACAGTAGCATTCATTGAGCTGACCTAATGACAAGTGGCGGACAGGGACATTTATACAGTTATGTGACCAACTGACCATTCTCATGCTATTTCTTATAGCTTTTGGCTCCGTAGTCAAGGTAGTGAAGTTTGCGTGTGCACATTATCGGTATGAACTAATATTTACTACTAATAATAACTAATAATATTGGTATGAACTAATAGCAATTTCAACTTCCATTTGGGTTCATATAATTGTGAGCAATGACCACCCTTCTACTGTCATTCTATGGTCAAAATCAGTGGTTCCAAAACGTTTTATCTCAAGGCCCAAAAGAGAAATTAGATTTGGCCCGTGATTCAAACAAGTAAAAATAGCTCAAGCTCACAATGCATCGCTTCGCGCTGCATTGTGAGCTTGTAGATCGGTTATTTTCACTACTTCATAAACATTCGTTTTCTAATTTATGGAAGTTTTAAAAAATATATTTTTATTTCTTCATGAAATTACTAATACAATCTTTGCAATTTGTTTTTAATCCATGAAAAATGGTTCCTTTTTTGGGAATGTTTTTTGAAAAGGTTTTGAAAGACAGTGTACGCAAACCACACACAGGTCCTGAACCAGTGTTTGGGAACCAGTGGTCTCTAAAATAACCACATTAATGGAATAAGTGAGAAATACAGATTAATCAATTATCACATTCATTCAGCTTTACCTGAACATCTTTATATTTCTCCCTTTTGTCCAAGAGACGGTGGTAGGCCTTGCAGGCTTCCTGGAACTCCCCGATGTCGATGCACACGGTGATGAAGTTCTCCCAGATCTGCCAGTGCTCAAAGTTACACTTCAGAGCCTCCTGCAGGGTACGGAAGGCTTTGTCCCTACCGAGCAGGAAAGATGCAGGGAGAGACGCACACATAAAATCACACGGTTACACCTTGAGTTATTATAGCCTACATAGCTGTGTTGTGTGCCAAATATAGCAGATCTAAAGCTTACAATGCATCACAGCTATAAAGACAATCTAAAGTGAAAGTGCTTCTAATACTGGTTCAGCTCACTCATAACACCCATTTTGACATTTTGGTCCAGCTCACTCATAATACCCATTTTGGTAATGGAAATGTCGATGGAGAAGTTGCAGTTCTGACAATGCCACATGCAGACACGCACTCGCACACAGGCACATAGACACGTGTGCGCAACACCCGAGAGATTTTCTCACCCACACACATCCATTTAAAAAACGGAAAGATGAGAAAAGTGCTTTGGCTGAATTAGTAGCAGCGCTAACCAGGTTTTAATAGAAGGTTCCCTGCTTTTTAATTTCAGGCCTGAAAGCACACAGGGCTGATTTGCACAGGGACTGAGAGAGACAGAGAGAGAAAGAGAGAGAGAAATGGGGGGAAGATTCACTGGCGGAAGCTGCTGGTTCCTTTCTCAACATGCAGTAGGTGTGTGTGCATTCTTTTGTTTGAGTGAACAAGACAGAATTTATGGATGGAGATTTATGCAAAAACAATAGCCAAGCCAGGCCCGTATTATTATTATTATTATCTGTAAAACTGTACAGTACAGTGTGTGTGTGTGCTATGTGTGTGTGTGTGTGTGTGGAGTGACTCAATCAGCTGGGCTGCTACTGATATTGTGTTTGCTGAATCTGTTGTGATTTGCTGTACAATCCGACAACACAATTCTCCGACAGCGAAGCCGAACCGCCATCGTCAACAATGAACCCCCATCGTCAACAACGACCAAGGTGACATTTCCACTTTAAACCACCATGAATGCAAATTAAAACAGGTAAACAGGTGGAGAATGCACAACTTTGCATCAGTGTGAAGTGCCCAGTGTGAAGTCAGTTGGATCGGCAGTTGTCCAGATTTGCTCATATACAGT